>NW_017295969.1:509107-531089 GCF_001594075.2 Trachymyrmex cornetzi
TAATACTATAATTACTATTATTTCTCAAAATATAGAACTGATATTAAAATAAAAATTGTGTTTTTTATATGTGTTGTCCATAACAAATATGCTACTACCAATCCTAGAACGTGTGACAATCAACCCAGAACACGGGGTTAATTGTCATATTTTCGCAGCATTATTTAAAATTAAATAACTTATTTTTATGATATGATGAATTCACGAGTAATATTTTTTTTAATACCTAAAGGATGTAGGTATATTGTAACGTATATAATATTTCAAAATCAGACATCTATTATTTTTTAAAAATCAATAATCAAAAACTGTGATAATCGGCCCCAGTCTCCCCTATCTGTGATAATCAATATTTTTTAAACCACTTAGTAATTTATGACTTAATTTATGACGGGTCGAATTATTTTAAGAGTTCGATAAAATTATTTTCAGATCAGTATTTAGCTGAATTTGTTGAGACTTACAGTAAAAAATCGTTCTTTCCGTATATACACTTTTCTAAATTATTTTTTCTCTAAACGTATTTATAAAAACGAAAAATTATAAGTAATAAAATCACAGCTGTTTTTTTTACTCCTCGTTGAGATTAAAATGCATATAGTAAAATTATGTAAAAATATTCTTCATGATATTGTGAAATTACATATATAAACGCAAGTCGAGCTTGAGTAAAACAAAAGTATTATTACCTAGAATGGTAGTTGAAAGTTTATCGCAAACATAAAAGGATGGGTATTTGATAAAGATCGTGCATTGACTGACAACAGTTCTTTATGACACTTGACGAGAGACAATAAAATTTAATGACTATATGGTTAGCTAGTGGTTATCGTAAAAGTTATACTGGATTATTAACTGTTTATACCTTTTCACGATTTTCGTAAAGATAATATTAGATTTTTTCTAGTTGATCAAACAATGCATCATTATAAATTTGAGTAATTTTTAGAAAAATTACAAATTAGTTATTTTAACTACTTTAGTGATTTTAATGTTAATAGATTAGATACATATATTACATTTATTTTGATAATTTTAATATTTATTATTCAGTTATGTGAATATATACGTTTATAAAGAATATACGTATTTACTAATATAAATTAATATAAATTTAACAAATTTCAAATAAAAATTACTAGTTTGTATAATTCTTAGTATATGCAAAATATCAAGAGAATAATTTGTTTAACACCCGAATAATTTGTTCAGTTAGAAACGTAGCATAAAATGAAACTCACATAATAACTACATGAAATTACTGAAACAGCATATACATGTAACTATGATATTTTAAGAGTTTAATTAGTTTTAGCTTTACACATGCATATAAACAAGCTTATTTAATTCAAAACAAGATTAGAGTATGTTATAATTTATAATTTGTTTTTTTTTTGTAAAAACCATTGTTTGAAACAGAATATTTCGTAAAAAGATCAACTCTCGGTAAACGTACATAAGATCCGAGTTGTCGGTAAGTTAGGATAAGCTGATAAAACGGTCTACAGGCAAGAGAGAATCGCAGTATCTACTTTATCAGAAAACGGTTGCTAGAATATTAAGCGGTTTGATTTGTTTAAATATATAACGCATATTACATAATATATAATGTAATATTGTATACATATTATCTAATTTTATATTGCGTCATCATTTTTGGAAAGTGTGACCGGCTTCAAACGCGCAATTGAGATTGTTACTCTTTTAGACTTTTGTTACTCACCGCATAAGCGGCATTTTCGATTCTGGCCGTATCGACTCTGTGTTAGAGTCGGGGCCATTCTCACAAGACAGACAGTCTAATTTTATATTTATCTGTCAAAATAAATATCGCGGTGTGCAAATTTTCATTATTTTATTGATTATTATATTCATATTTTATTTTGTTGTATATTTATATTGTTTAAAAGATATATTGCATAAAATGATACGTATTATTAAATATGTATTACGAATAAGAATTATATTTATTTATGTTAACTGTATGTGTACTTTAATTATGATTTTGCTTCAGAATTTCATATATTTTTGCAAATTTAATATAAATGACTATGTTTACGTGATGCTGCAATGGTAGGTTAAAAGTTTGAGTTGCTGGGAAACCAAGATTAATTCGCTACGATTTATTTAGCGGCATTAGATTTGTTATAGTCAATTAAGCATTTATAATCAATCAAGCATGATGCATATCCAGTAATTGTCTCAGAATCCCGTAAGAAGTTTTTATGCGCGACTTGTCGGTTTTTGTAGCAAATTCCGTAACTAGGAAAATATTTGTCGTTTTTATATTTGTAAAAATACTCGCTTTAATAGTGAGTATACACAGAATTCGCGGAAATGCAATTCAGCAAAATAACAAATTTACCGAGTAGAGAATTTATTGAGAACATATTTCATTCGTAATGAAAAGGTGAATGTCAATAATTTATTGAAATAAAAATTGGTAAAACTAAACTGACCTATATAAAAATCGATAGGGAAAACAAGAATTTGAAGAAGGAAACGTATTGAAAGGGAAATGATGAAACAGACAATCTATTCAATGAAAAATGCATTGAAGGAGTACTGACCCACTTATACTGGACATGGTCAAGACAAATCACATCTACCAAATCGCAGGTCAAGCGATATCAAATCTTTTGTGTAATAATTCTAAAAAGTTTTCTGTTGGAGCAATTTTCTTTTCTATGATTTTTTTCTTTTGATAAATGTTCATCTCGATGAAGTGTTTTCGAATAATTTACCATTTGATTAAATACTCCGCCGTGAGTTGTTACCTCATTCCGTTTTCCATTATGTAGTTGAAATTTTCATCTGATTTAACATTCTCTTCAACAAATAGTTCCTGATTAATTATAATTCGTGCATTTATCACTGACGAACTTTTGGTATATTACGAAACTGTGTCATAAATATAGATTCAACTCCATTATCATTTTCAAATTAAAGATTAAATTAAAAATTGGTGCATTATTTCTATAGTTTAATATTATATATATATTATACATTTTTTAAATAGAAAAGTAAATGTTAAGTTAATTCATAGCAAATGTTTAAAACACGGTATTAGTTTTTCATAAATAAATAAAATACTCAAAATGATACAAACGTAAATTGCAAAGAGAGAATTTATAAGTATAAAATAATATTTATAAGATTTTGCAGTTGACGTAAATAATTTATATTAATTTATTTCTCGTATCGCTGCGAAATAATGTGCATTTTAAATTATTGATTATAAATATTAATCTATTGCTAAAATTATGATATCAATTGATTTTGCCATATGTATGATCTTACATTTATCTTTAGTAATATTGTTTAATATGATGTAATAAATAAATATTTGAATCAATGATCGCGTTAATCTAATCAGCGACGTAACTAACAGACGTGTTTGCATCCACGTTGTGCATGACACTTTACGTACATGCGTATAGACGCGTGCTCTAAATTGCAGATTGTAAGATAGAGGCAAATTTGTACGCTGCTGTTCTAACGTAGTTTACGATAGATGAGTATTGTTTGGACGACAGTTGTTGCAGGTATATCGAATCGTTTACATAATGCATATCTTGATATCTCGTCTCTGCAACTCTTGCAGGTTCAATTTACTGAAAGTTTCGCAAAGTCTTGCCAGAGTACAAAACAACGTGTCTTTGGCCGGATATTAATCGACGTGGGTGGCGTACATTTGCATATTAACGAGTACCGTAATATGACGTATATGTTCACCTCGTTTCGGTTACTCACTCAACTGTGATCGATTAGTTTCTGTGGAGAAGAGAGGTCAGTTCTCCTGATTTTGCGCGCCTGTCGAACGCACGTTGTCTTGATTGGATTTACTAATTATGACGCGGAACGAGATGTGCCAAGACGTTGTCTTATGATATTATTTTTGCTTTACGAACATCATAAATTTCTTAAGATGCATCTTTTGAAATAAAGCACACAGTCGCGTTATTAATTTTTTTTTATGAACGAGCACGCACCATAGGAATTAATCATTTCTTACGCATCATTTATGACCTACATTTCTTAATACATTTTTGATACTAAGTGTGTCAGTCTGATTCTGGTTATTTTTAATGCGTAAATCGCATTTGTAATTAACATTTGTAATTAACATATGCACTCTGAGAAAATTTTGTGGTATTTGTGATTATAATTGCATCGTAAAATAATTACGGTTTACTCAATTTTACTTTAATTAAGGAAATTCTATTTTTATAGTTATTACTGCTATAAAAAATCAACAATAATAATTTTATTTATGGTTTTAAGTACTAAAAAAAATATGTAGTTTCCCTGAAAATTGCTATAATTTTATACTCGTTTTTTAGGATAACTCTTTTTGGTACATCTTATGTCTGACTTATCATGCAGATTAATTAACTTTACTAATGAAAAAATAATTGAGCACGGAAATTTAAATACACCATTGTTAGCACCATCTAAATTGCCCGCGGGAACTTACGTATACCTAATACCTGTTTCCACCAATGTAAATTAACTTTAATCTCGGTTCATTTATTACTCTTCATCTTTTTCTACTCTTAGAATTAGAAAAAATAAGAGTAAGTTAAATTAAGATTAAGATTAACCTACACTGATAGAAACGAGCATTAAATGTATAAATAAAATTCCCGCGATCAATTTTAGATAGTGCTAATAACGGTGTATTTAAGTATAGTTCCATTTTCAATTATTTTTCCATTAGTAATGCTGATTTATTACAATTAAACAATTAATTACATGTTTAATGTGAACGCTGAAAGGTGCATATTAATTATTTATTACATTAATATTTTGCTTTGCTATTTTTATCGGGATAAAACTGCCAGTGAAGCAACCTGCAGAATAATTTATGAGACTTATAATATTATCGGAAAGAGAACGTGCTAAGCTTAAAAGATTTGAAAGTGATGATTTCAATATGAATAATATAAATCGTGCTGCGAAGTATCTTTTTGTCGCGGCATCCTTGTGCTGGCAAAAAATTAAAGATCTGAAAGGCAAATAATTTGATAGAAATATTTATACCGTTTCTTTTACATGTCAATAGATACATTTAAAAAACCGTGGGTACTTATATATTCAGTAGAACTATAAATATAATTATTATCATTAACATTACAGCAGTAATGACAATAAAAATGAAGCTTCTCACCATAATATTTTACTATATAGTTATAGTCATAAATATCAAACTTTTCTCTTAGCGTAAGAGACGAACATTTAATAATAAATATGCAATCAGGGGGCAATGTAACATTTCCCCTAGGACGGAAACGTGAAAAGTAAAAAGTTACGTGAACTCTACGATCATCTACGATCGCGGGGTCATGTAACTCTTCCAACCGCGAAAATATGAAATTGTTTACGTGAACTTTTTTGCCATAAATCGTGGTAACGGAAATTTGAGAAATTAATAAATATATTTCGAAATTAGAATGAGTGTAGTCTAGCCATGTTATGTTCTTTGATAAATTATCTTGACAGATATATATACTCTATTATCTTGAAATAAGTTAACGTACTGTGAATGTCGACTTATAAGCTAGCACATCTCCAAGCTGCATATATAATCGCTATGCGTGAAAAGTTTCACGTAAAATTCTGATTAATAAAAAATGAAAAGTGAAAAGTAAAAAATTTCACGTAAAATTACATAATCAATCATTAAAGCATGAAAACGCGGTTTTCACAAATTATTATCTGTTTTTTATAAGTTTATTTATTGTTATAATTGACATCTCATTAAACTATAACATACGAGCAAATATGTTAGTATCAACTCAATTGTTAAGCATATCAATAATGTCCTTCTGTATGCTGTACCTGAGTTTTCAACTGTCTGCTCGAATCGCGTCATTGCCGGGCTCATCAGCAAGCCGGACGCCAGTTGTAGCCCATGAGAAATTAGGTGCACGAGAATCGTTATTATGATAATAACATATCCCCAGCCACCTTCCGGGTAGTAATGCTTATTGAGCGTGATTTTTTTTCGAGCGTTTATCGCAGTGAAGGATTCCTCTGCCTCCTCCACGTTCTCGAGTTGATCGAACAGATTCTCAGATTCGCCAACGCTGCCGAGGCCTCCCTCGAGAATTAGTTGTTCGGAGAATCGCCTTCTCATCATCTTAGGTGTAATCGGAAGGGTGCTATTTTTACGGCCAGTAAGAGCACTGATACTTTTTTTGTTAGCAGCGAGATGCGCATCGCTGTTAGATTCGTTAGCGGTTCGGGATTTATTATTTTTTGAATCTTTAATACCGATGGGTGTGGAATTCTCAGGATGAAATGGAAGGACTGATTGTGTCATGTGAACTGTCGCTTTCGGAAATGTTCGCGGACGGGTATTACTAGCGATGATTGGTTCCGCGGCACCTCTGGTGCCTTCGCAGTTTCTGATTGCATCACCGACGAGCGGCTGCACGGAGAGTCTGCGATTATCTACGCGGCCGATCTTGCAGCCGCGCAACGAGTGCGTTTGATCCGAGTACCGGCGATGTGGTATCGGACCGGCGGCGATCGAGTGCCGACGCTGAATCGTCGTTGTCCCGTTGTCTCCGATGTCGACGTAGAGGCTGCCAGCAGAGTTTCTGCCGGAGGAAGGCGGCAGGAAGCTCTGACAAGTAGACACGGAGTTTCCGGAGTCCTTCCGCCTCGCGCCAACTTCCTGAACCGAATCCCTGGCGAAGCAAGAGGACGTGGACGAAATTTTCCGGCGCTGGTACTGACACTGAACGCAACGGCACCGATATTGGCACGCGGAGAATTGCGCCAGGAAGCAACGGCATCGCATCATACGTGATAGGATCTCCGGATGCGTTAACAGTAACTCGGGCAACTCGATCTCGCTCCATGATTTCGCAATGTCGCCGGAAGACTCTCTCGTCGACGCCCGTTTCGAAACGAGGCTCTCGGTCGACGTGCGGGTCTCGGATTCCACGCTGGATATTTTCCGCGCGATGCATTCGCGCTGCCGGCAGCAACGTGCTCGCGTTGCATCGTCACGATGGGGATAGGATTCCTCTTCCTCTGGCTCTTCGTCGTTGTCATCTTCGTCGAGCGAATTCTCCTCGCTCATAGCCGCGCTGTAAGAGCGGCGACGTTTGCGATATGCCGGTTCCTCGCGCGACCTCGCCGAGTCAGCTTGTTCATCCATTTCGCGGTTCGTTTCTCAAACTCTTACAATTGAAGCGGATGTCTCAGCCGCTGAATCTTCGTGCTGAGAAAACGATTCGAAATCGAGTTATGTTACTGTTATCGTCGTGCTTTATTTATCGCGATTTTATTTAAATGAGTCACAAACAAGGCAATCTTATCGTATATATTTAATCTGTTTTTCTTCTAAAAGAGATATTTATATTTCGCGCTGTTATCTGTTCTTAAAATAAGTAAAATTTACTATTGATGGATACAGTATTTACGGATACGCGTAGTATGGTAACAACGGTACACCAGGAATGCAAAGTACTTTTTCAGATACACTAGAAATGCGAAGCACTTTTTCACTCATTGTAACAATTCCACATTTCCCAAGTTTTTTTATTTATTCTTTTTTTTCACTTTTGTAATTGGATTTATCGTAAAAGAGTGCCTATAGTAACAAATAAAACCGAGTATTAAGTTATACCAACATTGGTGGATTGCGAACGAGAACTATCCTCGATGTGTGAAATCCAGTGATGTTTCGTAGGTACATTGCAATGCTTTGCACGCATTAGGCCAAACGTGAGCCGCGCGACGCGTTTCGACTGTCGATTCGTTGTCCTGATTTTTCTCGCACGTACATTTTACGATGTTACGCATGGGAGGTATTCTTCCTTCGTATGCATTAATCCCGAAAATATAAGGCCCGGTTGAAAAGTATCTCTACGTTTTCGGAATAAATGATGATGCTAGGGAATACATACAAAAATGATTACCGTTGGAAAAATTTACTAAATTTTTTATCATGAAATTATAACCTTATTTGATACAAACTTGAAATTTAATTTTATAGATTTATATTCATTTTTTATCTGCGTCATAAAATTAATATTTATTTATTATTATAAAAAAGATTTATTTGTTTTGTTTATTCGATCAAACTCTTACTTCCTATATACATATAATTGAATAAAATTCCTTAAAATTCTATATGCAAAAAATGATGTTATTGATAGTAAATTAATAGCAGTTTAATTGAACATAATTTTGTTAATTCATGATATAGTATGTTTATAAAAAGTAAATGTCATACTGTTGTATCAATAAAATATTTTTTTCATCAATACTATCATTAAAAATTAACAAGGTTTTTTTTTCTTAATTAGACTGCTATTAGCTGATACTGTTAATATATCGTTAATACATCTTTTCAATGTAGTATTAATGAAAAGTAACATTGAAAGAAATACTTTATTTCATCAGAATCAAAAGATTCTGTAGAGATTGTAAAAACTGCGTTTTGAACATGACAAGGCAAACAAATTGCAGTCAATCCATTGGAACTTGGCCCGTGGGAAACGAGCAAGAAAATCAATGTGTGTCAAAGGTGCAAAGTTGAGTATAACTTTGATCCCAACTTCGACTACAGTTACCGAGTTTCTTTAGAAATAGTAAGCATTATTTCCTTTTAATGTTACTCAATGGCATATTTCATTTTAGATAAAACTTTCACAATTATTTTATTCTTATGTAATAAAGTTTCGTCAAGTTATATAAACTGCATTCATCTTAAGAATTCCTGATAAATAAACATTACACTGAAAACAAATTTACTATTTACTATTTAAAATTTACTTTATTTAATAAATATTTTTTTAGTAAGTAAACATTTACTGAATATTAACATATGTTTATTTGATACAAGAACCATTAATTTAACTATCATTTTTTTCCATTAAGTAAATATTTACGTACAAATATAAAAAAAAAATATTTATTGAGATATAGTACATTTTTTAGAGAAACATAATAGTAACAGAATTAAAATTTTTTACCAATATATGTAGGTCTGGTTTGGATTCATTCAATATTTTGTAACAAAAAATAAACTTATTTGTTACATCAATATTTAATCTATATTTACGGATTTTATTTCGCATAAAGCTTAAATTAAAAATTACACACTCTCACTGCGTTAAACTAGAATACTGATATTAAAATATTGAATTGGCGATAATAAAATTTTCTATTGTTTTATCATTTTTTTAACAAATATTTTACCACTGGCACGAACTCTTTATTTTAAAAATGTGTAATTTTCTAACTTTGTGTGAATAATAGGAAAGTAATACTTTATTTTTATAATTTTGTATACATTTTTTATTAAAAAGTATGAAATATAAGTGATAAATATAATAGACAGTATCTATGAGGTATCGCATATTGATTGAAGATCTGGATTTCTCGAGCTTTCATCTCTTCGCTCTGTGTCCAATGTGTCCACAGTACCTCTGGGTATATAATTTATGATACGACCAGATTTGAGATGGTGTATGAATAGTTACGTGATCAAAATATCATCCGTAAGGAGACATATCCAGGTCAGAATTAGGATACTTATCATCGTCAAGATTTATCTCGATTTACTTCGATTATTTACCGTCTATGATGATAAATAGACTGTTATTAGTTCGTGAAAAAATATGAAAAATGATAATAATTTTGTTCAAGAAAGATAGAAAGTGTGACATTATTTTAATCAAATATGTAATAAAAAATATCTAATAAAAATAAGACATTTTTCCATACATGAACATCAGAAATTAATATAACGTTTGCAGTTTATTTTTAAATTAAAAAATTTTGATTTATATTTAAAATTTATCTAATAATATTAACGAATAACCAAAATTTTCATAAATACATTTGCGTTAAATTTGCATTATCATTCATAATTAGTATGTAAAATATGTGGATAATAGCCACTGACGATCAACGAGTAGAATATTGATGTGATACACGTGTTACCAAAATACATAGAGATTTAATTAATCAAATTTGTTATATATCTATCGAGAATTCTATTTATTTATTATATTATATATAGCTAAGTACTATTATATTACAAGTTTTAGATGTTTATTAAGTTAATATTCCATGCATTAAGAATATCAGATTTCATACCTGCACTGTGTAACGGGGGATGTCGGAACTGTAATTCGGCTGTTATATGCCAGCATCCGGGAGCGGCGAGTTGCAGACCCACCCCGATGAAATGCACCAATACCGAACACGTGACAATGACATATCCCCAACCTCCCTCGGGGTAATAATGCCGTCTCAGAGTAGCCTCCTTTCTGAAGTCCATTGCCGCTCGCATCGGCGACAGGTCGTAATTTTTTCTTTGTTGCTGCAGTTTTTTGCCATCCGCGTTTCTTGCTTCCCCGATTAGGCGGTCCGCGTACCAGATATCTTTGCTTTGATGCTGCTCGACTTCCTTTTTTTCGCGTCTGATCAAATCGCTTCGAACACCACGCGCGTTCGTGGCATCGTTTTTCTTGTTCTGCGAAGGGGAACGAAAAGGATCGATCTGCGAGCGAAGGACACCCTCGGACGTGCACTTTGGACAGGCATGAAGATCATTCTTCGATGAAAATGACATGGATGTCACATAATCGTCATAATCCACCACCTTGATATGCGGTGGCGAAGATGCGTGTCTCGCTGAGGATGTGGGCGAAACCAGAGTTTGATATTTTTTTCTCATCTCTTCTGTTTCTCGTGTTTGCGAATGATTTGTTTGCGCGATGCTGACTGTGTGTTGACTTTCATTTGCAATATTTACTATGACATCAAAAGCATTCGTCTCTGCGAATGAAGGAGATTTATTTTTCAGATGTGCGAGTGCTTCCTTTCCTTCCTCAACATGCACATTTTTCGAAAGCAATTTTGAAAAGTCTGTATCCGATGTAGTTCTTGAGATGGAGTTTCTTTTCATATCTCGCGTCGCTATTTCATTATTAATCTTTTCGAGCGAGTCCGATTTATATTTCAATGGATTTCGGACGATGTTTTCTTCCAACACAATGACCGAGTTTTGATGAGTTGCAGTTGTCTCGATTAAAGAAAGACTGCGCGGCATGAAATATCGACTCGTATTTTTTATGATCTTCGTCTCGTTAGTCACATCGGATGAATTCTCAGAGAAATTCGCGGGTTTCTTATTTATAGATGCCCTTCCGTCGATTAATCTTCGTTTTATCATCACGGACGTGACTCCTCCTGGGGCACATCGATCTAGAAGGATGACTTCTTCCAGGCAATTAGATCGCGGTGCAGTTTGTTCCAATCGATATACCGTCTCGCGGCTCGTTGGGATAATTGTAAAGGCACGAGATAAGGGATCAACGCGCACTTTCACTTTTTGCGGTGCTCGATCGGGCCAAGAACTACTGTGCCTCATTTTATTATGTCTGTGTATTGTCATGCTATGTTAGAATTTTTTACGGTCCACTCGAGCGAACACATTGTTGGGTAAAATTCTTTCCTGTATCCTTTACTGGATAGATAACTCTCGTCCTCGAAGGTGAGGATTTGACAATTCGTCTTGCCATACCGACGATTTGTATCCGTGCGGAAATAATAGGAATTATAGTCGCTAGTATAATCTGTCGGGAGTACTTAATAATGTGTAAATGAGTCGCATTCTTGATGCAGTATACGCGCAGAGCACGCGCATACGTGTAATCGTGCCGTAACTCTTCGTGGCAATCGTGCATATTTTATATGTGTCACCGGACGTTTGCGACGTTCACTCTATATATTTCCACTGGAGTGTGCGTTTAAAATAAATCAAAAAGAGTAAATCTGAGATGTTATAATTACTATGGAATCCTTCTACCACCACGGATAATGTTTAAGTTTATTTTAAGACGAGCTCGAATTAAAGGAAGATTTAATATTTGTGATGAAAAAAATGTTAACGAAGCAATAGTATAACTGCTAATTTTAAGAATTTTCGCGGGCGAAATGCGAAAACGAGTGTTGACGTGATTGCAAATGTTTATTGCGCGAGGTAATGATCTGTAACATTCGATGATGGAAAGATAACTTCCGAGATGCAAGCGGTCCTGGCGAATGCGCCAGGATGACTGTTACGCACGTGCTGCTTACTTGCGATCAACCCTCTCTCTATGTTCTCTGTCTCTTTCTCTCTCCCTCTCACTTTAGCGGATGGCAGGCGCATGCTTGCAGATACTCGACGAATCGCGAAAGCTATATATGTTTCCAACTTTTTTGTGCTACAATATGAACGCTCGTGTCGCGTGCTTATATGCCCCTGATTCTCGCAAAGTTTATGACACGCGCATAATTTAGCAGAACACTTCTTGCAGATTTAGGCCTTGATTAACCTAAGCTCTTAATATCTGTATTTTATGTCGAGCTTTGTTAATGATTAAAGATTAGCCTTTCACGCGTAGGATAAAATTGTAACGAAAAAATAGTATAATAATGTACATCTACAAACTTGTGTTTGAAAAATTTTAGAAAAATGAATCAAGTAAACTATATATAAAATATATATAAAATAAAAATAAGTGTTCTCATGAATGTTTTCTTTTTTTTTAAATTTAATATTGAAAGTTGTTTTTTAAAATAAAAATATTGAACATGTTAGTTTTTAATTGACTGGATTTAATTGATAGATATGATTTCATGTGAATCTGGCATGAAAACGTTATTTGTACGCTTCGTAAATTTCAAATGATGTCCCTAATTACATAATCTGTAGAGTATTGCTATAAATATACAGCTTGCGGGGTTGAGACTAATCCGCACAGTTATTTGGATTTAGTAAACGAACTCGACCTCATCATACTGCACTCACATATGTTTACATGTTGCACATATTTCTCTACATATACACACACATACACATGTTTAGATGAATAATAGTGCAATAGATAGTTGAAACAAAAATAAAAGATTAACTATATTCATATTTAACTATTTTTTATAGAAATAAAAGATTAATTATATAAATATTTAACTATTTTTTATAATTTCTTATAATTAGAGTCAGATATAAATTGACAAATTTGAAAAAAAATTACACCTATAATATCATAAATCATCTGTAAATTCTCTTCTTCATACAATTTCAACTTCATAATGTTTTAAACACGTTATCTCAAAGAAGCATTACACGTCTTCTTGACGTTGAACGCTCCAATTTGTCTCGCGACGGGAAAACTGTAGTCTCGGAGAATTCAAGCTTGTTTCTAGAGCCATCTCTGTAATGCTATTATGCTTCCCATTTACCCCTCATCGTGCAGAAACTGACCTACCTTTATGACGTGTGCGATCAGTCGTTCACAACAATTCAAGAGAAGCGTCGTTTAAACAATGAAATACAACTTGGGGTGACGGGATGAATGATGAATTCTTCAACGGGAAAAATGGGTAGTGCAGTGCAGAGGCAGAAACAGACACAAGAGAAGAATCGATCTCTGAAGAAAAGCGACCTGGATTGTTCAGAGGAGGAAAGGAATAGAGAATCGTAAAAATTTGTTCGCTCGGAAGATTACTTGCGGCGATATCATCATTGACGAGGTTGGCGATCATGTTTGTTCAACTGCTCGGGTTTTATAATATGATTTTTCCACGGAAAGAACGATTTCAAAGCATTTAAAAAATTAATTGGATATATTAATTTGAATATATATTTGATCATCGAAATAATTATGTAGAAATTTTAATCGTGATGAGCAATATTGCAAAGTTTTGACATTCCAGCAGTCAGCTTGAATGTTCTACATAATTATTTTGATGGACCAACAAAATCATTTTTAGATTTATATCTAAATTTTTAGTAAAATCGATCTTTCTGTGGATCGTTTTTTTTCCCGGAAATGACAGCTCAAGTTGGCGCCTCATTCAAGCAAGGGGATCGCGGTCAGAAAGCAGGTGCACATGACTGTCGGAGACATTATTACCGATGATATATGCGAATTCCATGCGGAAGTTTACGGGGATGAAAGATAAAGCTTCCATCGTCGTAACAGCGTCGTCGTTTTTGTTGTTGTCATTGTCGTCGCTGACGCGATATGAAAGGGATAGACAGGGATTCGGGCATTCAGTGCATGGTAGTGTGCTGATAAATTTAGGCAGGCGATGAGCACATGCACTTCCTTTAGGCGCGTACAGCCTCTCTTAAAGTTCGTGTGATTTATTACCGCATTAATCCAGGATCGGCTTCAGCGAGCGGTGAACGTGACACCGGTGCGAATTTTATCACGTGTTGTCAGACGAACGTCTTCTCGTGGATACTTTGTTAAGTGGAGCACGGCTTCTCGTCGTCGTGCCGCGCGAAAATATTCTGTGGTCGAATTAACGCGCCTCGCGCGAGATGTTCAATGGAACCCTTCAGGCGTGACTTAGCGAGATTACTTTGTCAGCTTGGAAAAAACGTTGTAACTCAAACGCCGCAGATATAAATCAGTAAAGAGATACGTGCGTTAACGTGTATGAGCTGAAGGATATAATGAGATTTATGATGGATTGGATGCTCTTCAGTTAAAATTTTAATTCCCGAAATTGTATACGCCGCGGGAATGTTAACTCATTTATATCCAACGTTTCGCTTTCGCAACATGTTGTACCAATCGTAAAGTCTGTATAACAATGCAATTGGATCTAACCATGAATATAAAGTAGCTACTTGCACAATTAGATTGTGAACATATTGCACTATACATAGCTGTAATAAAATATATGTTTTTATTTGGTACCTTATTGGCAAATATTGAAGAGTTATATCATGACTCATTAAAGATGTTTTATTTTTGGGTAAAAACTGTATAAAATGACAAATCTTTATGAATTAAAAATGCTCAAATTTTAGAGGCTAAAAGTAGTAGGACTGCCTCGAACTCTTATTAGACTAACGAAATGGTTGTATAAAAATCGTGGTCGATAAAAGAGTGAATATATATGGGTTAGATAAATTTATTCAAATTGACAACCGGCGTGACGCGGCTAATCTTGAACTAGGCGAAAAATCAGGAACAAGATTTCCATGGTGTAATAGTGAGTTTGTGAGTATAGTGGCTGTCGGGTTCTCCCCATTTTAGCGATACGTTATCGGGTCGATCTGTCTCGCTTGTACGAAACATTATTGTATGTAACTAGAACGATCTAGATGCGTATGTTTCTCGGTGCTTGCTTGTAACCTGTCGCCCTAAATGCCGATAGGAACCCTGGCTGATCGATATACTTGAAGAGTACGACGGAAAACTTTTCTCCGTCTTACAACCGTCGCATCTCTTTGGAAGTTTGCGAGTTCAGTTATTGCATTTTGAAGTCGCAGTGACATTTGAAGAATCGGCGAAGCGACACGTCCGAGAGTGCCTGGCACGCCGTGAATGTCTACGAATAATTTTAGCATTCCGCGAACTGACTTATCTCCTTCTCTCTTTAACGGAAATAGCATTCCGCTTTTATCTTGCCCTGTAACAAGTTTCAGAGAATGCGGATACGATGGCTTTCTTATGATCTATTAAATCTAGTTACGACCTTGATCGCGCGCACTTGCACTGCGCTCGATACGAATCGTAAAACTTATCTAAGAGAATCGCGGTCGCATTTGAAACGAATCGTACCTTTGTTTGCTTCCGGAATTTATCTTCCGTCTTGGATGCTTGCGTACAGGAGTCGTCTCCGTCTCCATCTCCGTCTCCTCTCCGATTTAATCTGTGAAAAATATGTTTGATGACGGTTGCGCGTAATGCCGTTTGCACCGAGAGATTCGATCTGAATCTAATCAGTCGATAACGATAGAAATTCCCTTGGGGCTGTTTGAGGCGAGAGGCATTTGACCCGTGTATAGTACGAGATCTTGAACGCTAATGGATGACCACCAAACCGCCACTTTAGCGAGATTGAAACTGTCGTTCACACGTACCGAGCATGATGGATGCGGTGCTTTATAAAGTCGTTCGCTCCTCGTACGTACTCGTTAACTCAAGAGACTCTTACCTTTCCTATTCTTTCCTTCGCGTAAATAGCGCGTTCGTTTCGTCTCATTTGATAAACGTGTCAGACGGCTGAAGCCACGGCGCGGCGGCACGAAAGGCAGTTATAGTTGTTAAAGTCGTTTGAATATTCGAAGCGCTCCGAGTCTCATACCTCGAAAGCTATCATCTTTGCTGTTGTCGTTTTAGATGGTTTCCAATTATTGCGTCCAACTATTACAAACTTAAACATCAATCTTGAAGGCTCATCAAACATGCTTTTGTCATTTTAAATGCTTTCCAATTATTGTTCCAGCCCCAGCTGCAATAATTTCAAGCATCGAGACTGGAAAGTATGAAGCTTGCTTTTGTCATTTTACACATTTTCCAATTATCATGCTTGACCGCAATATCATTTTTTACTTGTCAAACCTGAAAAGTGTCAAGCTCGCTTTTATCTTTTTACATGTTTCCAATTATTTCACTTGACCGTAATAATTTTAAGTACAACGCTCGAAAAATGTCATTGTTACTCTTGTTTTGGATCACTGGTTCTTGGCGCTATCATTTTTAGGTGACCTGTTCCATTTCAAAGTTGACGGTATGAATGGTAGAAGGGAGAAGAGTTTAGATTATTTCTGTACCGTAACTTTAATAGGATAAATCAGGTCTTTCTCTCTGTTTTCATATTATTAAATTATATCTTTTAAATTTTTTTCTGAAGCAACTGCTAATCAACACAACGCTAATCAACAAACTTAAATTAATAAAAATGTGAACAAACTTAATTGGTCTGCTTAAAGAAAAAAAAATTATGCCTAATTTTGTTATTATATCAACACAAAATAAACATTAAATATTAATATTTAATATGTTTTGATATTTTGACTATTTAAAGAGATAAACGTTAAAATTATCTTAAAGGATACCGCAAAGATTGGCTGATAGATAATAAGAGACGAAGATTTCAAAAAGAATTTTTATTATTTACAACATCACTAGTCTATGGCAGGGCGTCGAGATCGGCTAAGGCGATCTTCATCCTCGTTTTCAACTCGTCCGCGTAGCGTAAAGCGGATTCGTCGATCCTAACGTCCTCCATTAAGAGATCGCAATCGAGATGTCGGCTGTCGCAAGCTCGGTGATGGTGCTTGAGCACATCGTTTGAGTCCAGATGATGAGCCCGTCTAGTAGACGGGTTCAGCGTGGTCAGAGCATAGTGATTGTGCACCGTTAACGCGCGCTTCGTGGAGACGAAACTTTTCACCGAGTCGCCCTCGGGCGAAATACTGGCCGTTCTCATGGTATCCAGATAGTCTGTATACTCGGCCGAGCGACGGAGCTTCTCGTCCAGTTCAGTCAACCGATCGGTTTGACTCTTATTTTGCAGCTCGGGAAAGAAATAGGCGTTCCGTACAGAATACGAGGCGAAGTCTTTGAAACTTTTGCCGAGCTTCGCGCGTTCGTCTAGCAGCAATTCGTGCCAGGTCTTCCGGCGCGTCGGCACAATCGCTTCATCGATGTCGATTGGCACCACAAACTCCGAACGGTAAATATTTTCATAGAAGCAGTGATTGTATGGGATCAACTCCATTCGCCTCTTCGTCCAGATGTCCTCGTTGAAGAATCGCCTTCGGGCCGTCTTCTCGTTTGGCAAATCACCCGGCAGGTCAAGCGTGAACCATCGCACCACGTTCGATCGTTCGTATAAGCGTAGCACCTTGAGTACGTTCTCGTGCACGTTGAATACGTAGAAGTAGAAGAACTGAGCGCCTAGAATACGATGTAGCTCGACGAAAGCTATTAGTTTATGCGATATATCCTCGTCGAAGTCCAAGCCTTTAATGCACAGAGTGAACTGCTGGCGCCTCTTCCGATCGATAAAAGTTTCGTCACCGAATTCCGAGCGGATCGTTAAACTATGACTAGTATTCTCGTAACAAGTACTCGGACCCACATGAACCCGAGATGTATGGCGTATCGAGCCGTCTAAAGGCAATTGACAATTCACGAGGATTCCAATGTAACTGTCCACCGTTTCACCCCATTCGTCCAACCAGATCGTCGAGATGAGCGCTTCCACGCTCAACGATAGTATCCTCCCGTTTTTCCAGTACCTGAAAGTACGTAATAAAACCAAGACGCTTAATCTATCTTTTCCGATCGAAAAGTCACGTTGGTTAATGTTGAGTATCCTACCGGAAAACACCTGCACGCATGGTGGAAGGCATTTATAGAGACATTTATAACGCGGTTTTTCAACCGTGTATTTTAAGCGAATATGCTCTATTTCGCGCTGTTGCTAATGTTTTCATTACTCACTCCTAACGCTATTTGAAACAATTAACTTGTATACGTTCCACCTGCATTAACAAAGTTTAATTTCACCGAAATTAAAAGTATAAAATGAATTAATATACTTTATTTAATAAGTTTGATATTAAAATTAATTATGAAATGAAATGAGGGCAGTTGAGAGCAAACGCAGTTAACTATAGCGTACATCT
Source organism: Trachymyrmex cornetzi (assembly GCF_001594075.2). Taxonomy (NCBI): domain Eukaryota; kingdom Metazoa; phylum Arthropoda; class Insecta; order Hymenoptera; family Formicidae; genus Trachymyrmex; species Trachymyrmex cornetzi. The sequence goes on from NW_017295969.1 coordinate 527,565, forward strand.
ATTAACATATATTATTACATAAAAGTAGTTATTTTATACGTAGTTTCTTGGTTAGCAATACTAAGTTTGGTATTAATGTGTTTTTATGTCCTACATCATACATTTATTTTAAGTATATTAAAAAGAAGCAAGACTCTAGCATTTTTCTCGAACATCGAACTGGAAGAAACAAACAGACAAATACGCAAACTAATTTTATATTTTAATATCATGAATTGGACATCTATTATTTTCAATTATAGAAACATATGTAGTTTAAAATTACATTTTGTTAAGTAAGGCAGGGATGAGCATGAAATTTAAAGCACATTGTCTAATTTTTACAACTTAATGGACAGTGCTATTTTGACTAAATAATAGAAACAGAGGAAATATTTGTAACTTTATTAATAATTTTAATGATAAATTTAATTATAATCTCATTAAATTTCCGTTAGAGAAGGTTGATATTAATTTTGGTCGATTTGTCAATGTAGAGGCAATAGACGACGTCACTCGTTTATAAGCAACCTTTAGTGATTCTCTTTTCCTTGCTACTTAACGTTCGTCAGAGATAGACGAGTAACGGGCTGCATCGCGACATGAAAAATGGCTCACCATATAGTGCAGAAGAGCGCGGAGGACGGTAGGGCTCCTCGTTTAACGCCAATCACTCTGATGCTCGGGTAACCGGCGATTCTGAGGTCCAAGTGGGCGCTGTACAGGAAGAGCTGTCCCGGGATTGTCTCGAGCCATTTCGTGCCGGGCAGCTTGTACGCGTTTAACGCCATTCCGCGCGTACCATTACCGTCGCACTGCTTGGTGGGCCTGTAATCGAGTGCCAATCTTCGGGCCCACGAATAAGCGACGATGCTTCTTGTACCTGGCGGTTCACCCCCTAGAACATGCACAAGAAATGACGCTAAGTTGTTTGATCGGAACGAATGGAGAAACCATTCGAAGAAGTTAATTATGAGGCTTGGTGAAGAGAATAATGATGCTAATTCAAGTTTTTGATAAGAAAGTAATGCGCGAGCACTTTGTACTAGCTATCACAGAGCACTATTCTTGCTGCGATTTATGTTTATTTTTTTGAAAATATAATTAAAACTTTCGATTTTTATTTCCCTGTTCAAGTAGTGAAAATATCTCATAAAAAACATTTAGCGCTCATATTTAGCAAATGCATTTTGTGTCGAATTACTAGAGATTGTTATACGTATTATATTGAAATAAAAAAAATTTTTTTAATTGAATTAGTAAATTGTTGAATCATAGTATATTATTTAATAATTCTCCTTCATAATGAAATATGTATCTTCTAAATATATATAATATATTTGTAGAAAAATAGGTCACTGTTTTCAGATACCTTCATAAAATCAATTCTGTTAAGCTTCTTATAGCTAACAAAGGAATATTGCCGACATAAGATGCATTCAAGTAGACCCTATTAGCGATATTTGTGTCATTTTTTCTTTATTGTTCATTAGACGAAAAACAAGGATAGAATGACAAAGAGCGCTAATAGCATTTTTCCCCACGCTCCTACAGAATCCATAAATGTGAATAAAATTGTGTAAGCCTTACTTCGTGTCCATTGTTCTTAGAAAGTGTAATATTAAGCAATTATAAAAGACAATTTTTAGCATGTGACATTAATATTTCAATAAGGAAAATATTTTGAATAAAAATTTGCAAATAAATTTAGCACTGCAAAGCCAAAAATCGGAAACAAATAGGATTGCAAAAACAAAATATCAGAACGTTATTAAACGATGTTTAAACATCTTTTATCATTACCAAAAAAAACTTTCTTTCTAAATTTTTGCATTTTTAAATATGAATATTGAGAAAAAATTGACTAAATTAATTTAGTTGTCTTTATTTTTTTCGATGAAGAATGTATGTATTTAAGTCAAACATATCGTATTTCACTTAAATACGTACAAGGAGAGAATTTTGTTTTATATAAAATTTACTCCGAAAATATAGTAGTTGTGATACAACACAATATTTTAAAGATTTTTACTATACACTTTAGTAAAATTAATCAAAATTGTTTTATACTTTATTGTAATTTTATTAATGAAGGAGATTTATATTAAAATTTATATTAAAATATATTTTTGGAAATACAATGTCGTCCCACGACTATCATATTTTCAGGATAAACTCTAAGAAAAAAATTCTCTCCGTGTACATTTTCCAACGAAAGAAATAAAGAGCTAAATTAATTTAGTCAAATGATTAGTTTTTTTCTCAGTCAAATGTTAGACATTAAAATCATACTTTTTTTTCATTAAAATAATATTAGAGTAGGCAATATTTATTTTATTAAATAGATCGTACATGGAATTTTTCTTGTTTTGAATAGTACTCGTACTTATATTTTAACATAATATACTGATTTTAATATATTACAGAACACAGCATTATAATTTATTTATTTAATAAGATAAATTCTGCTTGATTTAACATTTACAACGTTTATAAGCATGACGTTCTCTTCATATATTTGTAAATTATCCACATTCAAAGGCGAATAATGCATATTCATGTAGTTCGAGTTACTCTGTACTCGAAGTTTCATCCGAGTTAACTAGTTAACTAGTTTCGGTTGACTGTGTTTTCTTGTAATAGCAAGTGCCTGCACTGCCGTCAATACACGTTGTATATATAACAAACTGCATACTGTCTGTAGCTTATCAAAAGTTTTACGTTATTACACCGATAGTATCACTCACATTCCACTTACTGGCATATCATCTTCTAATTTCTCTGCGAGTGTGATGTCTCGGCTGTATTCGTTTTACTAAACGTCAACTTATTGTCGAAGCCGCGCGATCGATTCTCTATCTTATCCACCACGAGGATCATGAATCAACCCAAAGACATTGACTCTATACACAACCGGACGGAAGTGACGCGTCTACGTGCTAGAAACGAGCCCATATTATAAATACATTCACGTTCGTTTAGTTTGTTGTGCTTGCATCAGGAAACATTCGCTTTAGGTATCGCTCTCTCGCTTATCAGTGCCGCACGATAGTTCTCATAATTGCAATTTCCATATATTCCAACGCGACGGTCTAGTAATATTCAAAGGGAGAAAGGCAGGTAGAGAGAGAAAATTAGTTGGGCGGAATTTCAATCTACATGACCACTAATTAGGCTCCCTAATGTTGAATGCGCCGCATATCCGTAGTATTCCGCGGAGAAACTCGTTCCTCGTGTAATCATGAGCTGAAGTGGACCCGTAGAGGAGATATAATCCATTCTTTTTTTCACACATTAATGCATTTATAATAAATGCATTTATGGAATACGACAGGATTCGCACAGGTACGTCCAACTGCGCTCTGCTCTTTGAGAATGATAATAAATCTATACCGATGATAGCTTTAAAGACTCTCGTTACGTCTTGTTTATAATTATTTCTGCGAGACTGGGACCCGTGACTGGGACGGCGCGGCGTCGGCGACGGCCAGACGAGGAAAAAGAGAGAGAGAGAGAGAGAGAGAGAGAGAGAGAGAGAGAGAGAGA
>NW_017295969.1:531224-563430 GCF_001594075.2 Trachymyrmex cornetzi
GAGAGAGAGAGAGAGAGAGAGAGAAAATAAGACGTCACACGCGCCGTGTTGGCGTCTGCGGGTAAATTTATGGCACTATATACGTTTCGTGACTCGTCTCGTTTGCAATTACTCGTCTTCAACGTATGTATATGGATCGCGAGCGTTATTGACGGAACGCCTGGGACTATTTCCCGGACGATCTCGACGTTGAGAGGTAACGAGACTGGCCGAGCCTACTGATCCATGGAGTCCGCGGGCAACGGGGTGGATGATGGTCCCGTCATGGTGTGTCGTTAAAAGTCGGCGTTTGACCCAACCGGGGCCGACGGTGGATATTACGTGTTTGCGTGCCGCGAGTATTCTTCGTGACTCCGTGCCCTTTACCTGCCCTTCTCACCCCTCGACCGTCCGTCGCGGCCACGCTCCGCGAGGTTTACGAGAAGGTAAACGCGGCCCCACGAGAGAGAGGCATTCGTACCACGCTAGGAATACGCTAATGCACACCAGCGTTCTCATGGAAATCGCACTGTCAGGGCGGAGAGTGAATCTACAGCCGGCTACAGAGATAAATCAGCAAATAAATCGTGTTGATTTTTAAGGCCCGTCACTAATTAGTTAGAAATTACTCTCGACAAGAGGAACACTTATCTTTAACTAATTGAAGTGCGTGACCTCAAAACACGGATACATCTGGATAAGAATCGTAATTATTACCTTTGAATCGTTATTACCCGTGTAATTAACTGAGTCTACTCATTCCCACATCGTAAAAACAACCTGAATTTATATATGTTTATATGCATATAGCGTATATAAGCTATTTTTTTATATACATCTAGCATTAAATAAGTGCGCGTGATTATTTAATTCTTATCAGCGAAAGACGGTCTTCATGGTAAGATAGACAAATCTCGAAGGTTTGTCGAGCTGATTCGTAAATACGATATCTCGGTGTAGTTTTGGTTTCGGCCGTACCGATCGACTGTCATAATTCCTGCAAAATATTTGTATGGTAAAAGCGAAGGTGAATTACGCGAAAGCGTACGAGTCGACGGGCGGTCACTCGATGAATCACGTCATAAATTACGTCGACTAATGAAGTCGCTACTACCAAAGAACAGCGCCGAGATTTACGTCCTTGGCAAGCTTTATGCCAAAGCTTCGAGGTTTATTTATAACTTCGTATCGTGTTTCTTTTGCGCTCGCGAACTCGGTGCGTTATCTCCGTATCTTTTTAGATTCTCTCGTGGGGGAGGGGGTGCGTGTACGCATATTGCGTGCAGGGCCTTGCTGAATCTTTGCGGTGCGTAGCGCAGGTTGATCGGTATCGGCCCTCGAAGCGAGCCATTTATGTGGTCATATTCGTTGTTAGTATTAGAAAGCGTAGCACCCATGCAATTACTCGCGATGAACGTGCGTTTAAAAAAGCAGATAGCAGCTCTTTATTATTCGCTTGGCCGGATAACATTTCAATGCTGAGAAACTTCACGTGACTAGGAAATAGCGTGTAGGTACTGAGCAACAAACGCTTGCGGGTATTTCGAACAAGTTTATTGCGTGCGAATCTTCTTTCATACCATGTCAAGGAACTTAACACTTTGCAAACCACAGTCTGTATTAAACTATAGTAATATTTGACTAACAATGAAACAAATTACAATATTGTAAGTCACATATTTTTTACCACGAACAAATCCCAATATAAAATCACCTATTAAAGTTAAATGTCTTGTTTTGTTAATCTGATGTTTACGATAATAGCAATGACTAATTAGTTGAACTAAAGACTCTTACAATTTTTGCAAAAACAAAACAAGAAAATTAATAATAAAAAAGTTTACAGGCAATCAAGAGCCAATGCAGTAATTAGTGCGTAAAAAATTCAATGGTATTAATAATCAAACATCAATGTAACGGTTAATTATAATACAGAAACTTCCGCGTAATGTTTACATCTTTTTTATTATTAACAGTAGTTATTAACTGTTATTTTCTTTACACATTTTCCTTTTGTTTCAGTCGTCACTATTACATATCTACGTAAAAAGATAGACCTTTTGTTCTACTTTGTATCCGCGATCACGTCCGCGCGTTTATGGTATATATATTAGTAGATAATTTTTATAAAACGTTATATATAAAATGTTTTAAAAAAAATTATTATTAACAATATTTTGCATTACTTCGATTTGGAATTTGTCAATGATTAAAATACGTAATGATTAGAATTTTGACAAGGTAATTTCATTTTTATAAGATTATTGAAATTAATACATTTTATTTTTTAAATATTGTATTATTGAATTCAAATTAATATCTACATTCTGTTGGGAGCGAAATTTCACTTCAAGAAAAATGATAGTTGCACCAGTCCGGTAAGAGTGAATTTCACTTTACTCCTTTAAAGAGTGAATTTCTTAAAAATTCAATTTTAATGATCATTTTCCTGTCAAATTTGTTTTGTGCAAAAGCATAAGCCTAATTTTCGTCAAGATTAGATGTAGGAGGCTAAAATTAGCATTTACATTTAGTCTCTCCTTTCGGAGAGTGAAATTATTCATTTTCCGCCGAGATTGAAAATTGATTCTCACACTTGGAGTAATTCTTCACTCTTTAAAAGTGAAAGTCTTGTTTCACTCCTGCATGAGACCTGCAACTATCACTCTTCAAGAAATTTCACTTCCAAAAATTTAAAGTGCATTGTGAAAAATGCATTTTTTTATACATAAAATTTATATATTAAAATGTAACATTGTTGATTTGATGGATACAGTAACTTACGGAAACAAATTGTTGCCTTAATAACTAAAAGAAAATTAAACGTTCTTCTGAAATGAGTTCATTTGCGAAGATAAATTGTTTCTCAAAGTTTTTTTCGTGGTAGCTTTATGAACTCAAAAAGAATTCCTTTCCGGTAATTTGAAAAGGATTCCATAGAATCCTTCTACTTCTTATGGAGTTAAATTGAAGTTGCTCTGAAAGAGAAGTTTTTTTTGTTCGTAATGGGTATAAATAGAATCGCTCGATACATAGCACCATCGTCAAATGAACGCGACAGAATTGTATTTCTCGTAAGTAAAAACCATACAGGTAAAACCATATAAGTAAAAACCATATAGGTCACAGTACAAAGCGCAACATTATAAGATTTTTCAATTATGTTTTAATATAGAGTTTTTTAAATATGCCGCTGCATATTGGTATAAAAGGTTCCCAAGTGTGCCGCGAAAATGTTAGAAAAGTTAAAAGAAAGCAAAAAAATTGGAATATTTGAATAAGTTAAAAAAACGAGGTGCAAAATGAAAATATTGTAAAAAGTGTGAAAATTATCTAAGTACTGTTGTGTTTACTTTCATTTCGACTGAAGCGATATTAATTTTAAGTGAAAATCGACTGAGAAATATTCACAAATGAGCGAAAAAGATCATATTTGATCAAAGTGGGTCATGGTATCTAATAATATTTTTGTGTGAATAATATTGTACAATTTCCAGTTCAAACAAATTGCGCAAATTCCGATTTGTCTTGAAACAGTCTCAAATTGAAGCTGGAATACGTAATATAAAGTAAATTGACTAGCAATTTAATAATATACTGATGCTAATGAGCATCTTTAAACACTGTAAAAAATTTATTGCAAAAAATATTGCTTCAACCGGCATAATATCACCTTATGTCTCAGTGGTTGAATTTGTAAGACGCTTGCATGGACTAAGGAAATTCCACCTTCAAATCTTGACTGAGATGATATTTTTTGCAATAAATTCTTTACAGTGCTTTAAAGGTGCTCATTAGCATCGGTATTATTAAATTGCTTATTAATTTAATTTATGATATTACGCTTTCCATCTTTAGTTTGAGACTATTTTAAGACTAGCAAATAATCGATATGCTTGAACTAGAAATTGAGAGTTACTTATTTATATTTATTTTATTTATTTTTGCTGAAATATTATTTAAAAGCTATTTTGATTTCATTGCAAATTCTTAGTCTATTTTTGTTGTGTATCTAAAAAAGAGTTCAGAATTAATCCAAAACTAAAATTTTTTGGAACTTTTAAGAATGTTCTTTTAGAATAAAAATGAAATAGGAAAAGAATATATTTCATAATTTACTGATTCAAAAAGAATTTTTTTTCTATTTTTTGTACTGTCCGGGTTTTTAAAAAGAAATTTTTCTACACTAAGGTATATATGGATTCTTTTAGTTCAATATATTAATATTTTGTTAACTGATTAAAATTCAAAATTATAATTCCAAAAGGACAGAATTATGTTTACTAATCTTTTTTTCCAAACAATTTAAGATAAGTTTAATTCGATGAAAGGTAATAATGATTAAAGTTATTGTTTAAACAATAAATTTTTCGAGAATTTTTCGAAAAGATATTAGGAGGACAAGTATACGGTCTCAGATTTCAATAAACGACTTCACAAAAAAATCACTCGAGTTCAAGAGATTGAACTCATTCGCGAGACATCACGTTACACGAAATAAGACCGATTTGTCTGACGATTTTATCTATAGTCACAACCAATTCGCACGAGAGCAAAAATCCCGCTAGATGCCAATGCGTAGTGTTAGCACTTCCAGGTTGTGTCGGTGAACCGTTCGCCGATAACAAAAGGGCAAGGGTCGCAGCAGTTGCGCCGGAGGAGGAAAATTGCTTACCAGGCGTGGGAGGAGGATCGGTCGGTGGATCCGGGAGTCGTGCTGGCGGCGAGTCCAGCAGATTCAGGATGCACAACGCGGTGACCAAGACCGCGACGAGTCCCATTCTGCATAATCTTCTCGTTCCCGCGACCGGCATGCTGTTCGTATCCTTTATTATTATTATTTTTACCCGCGAAAATCTTCATTCGTCGCGCGCGTTCGTCATGAGCGCAATGGCGGCGACATGTCTTGGACAGTTTTTATTTCGCGAGATTCCTCTGTAAGCGGAGCATGCCGATAATGCGCCTCAACCACGAATGCATCTCGGACGTTGACACGACAGGTCAACGTTATGCATTCTACTCAGTTTTCACCTCATTCCGCATATAATTCTTTCATCCCGCGATACGACGCACCGTAGTCTTTTAAAAAACGGTTTATAAATTCGCAATTCGCTCACATGGTCTCATTTTATTCTTCCTTTTCCTACGACATTCCTTCTGTTTTGTTTTCAAATTTTCTTGATTTCATTCACTCGAGGCGATGTGATTTGCATAGAGATTTAGCTACGGTTTGCTAACGAACTAGTTGCAGGTGATTATTCGAGTTTGCTGCCTACTTGGCGGCACGAACTTGCTCTGAATCAGGTTCCCTTCATCTCTCGGGTGATCTCATCCGGATCGATCTGTTGGCCGCCTTTGGCTCGGCACGCGTTTTCACGATGTATTGAAGAAATTGGTGCTAATCACATACTTAGTTCTTGAAAGAGATTTTGTAACATTTGTAACAAAATCAGTGCACTTTTAATAGAACAGAATGAAAGACGCTGTTTAAACAGAGTCGCTCTATCCGCGTGTGGGTTCCGGAATCAACGCACGAATCTATTTCTCCTCTTCGTTTCGCGCGTAAAAAGCGCCGTACGCGATGCCTCGACCTCCCACGCGATCACGACGACATACTGCTGCCTCTTCCTCGGCTTTGTAGGCAGACGACGACCATGTATGGTCGTCCTGAAGAGTTTGCGTCTTCCTGCCTCCGGGCTTTCGATAATTCAATTATTCCAACCCGTTGCGATCGATCGATCTCCAAAGGGTTTTGCCTCGGAGAGTTTTTTCTGGCCGATTCCGGTTGTTTTTATTTTACGATTCATTGAAGCGCGAAAATTTTTGAAGAGCCCAAAGGCTACATCGTACCGCTGCGATCGCATCTCTCTGTGGTAAAAAAGCGTGGCTCACGCGCGTCGCACACGGGCGTGACCACTTCGAATTCATTTTTGCCTCAGCCTGTCGATTTTAAACACGGCCACCGAAAGTGGAACGCTGAGAATGATGGCGCGTCTCTTTTTAATCGTCACATTCCACGCGCAGTTGGACTGATTTCGCAGGCGTGAGAAATGCGTCTGGAAATTAAATTTGCCGCCAGCCGGCGTTACGGTGTGATACCTCCGATGTAAACTGTTCGCAAACCAAACCCAAGTGCCCGATCGGAATCTCTCGCGAATTAATTTACGACGTCCGTTTTAATCCGTGCTCTTCCCAGTCGAGCACCGTGACTTCCCTCGGATTATCTTCTCGTGCACTTGGAAATTAAATTCTCGCGATCGTGAAACACATGGGAGATACAGATTGCGAGAGAGCTCGAGCTTGATCTTTACGATTATCTTGATTCGCACTATTTTGTTGGCCTTTGGTTATCATTGAGAAGCAATTAGTCGAATGCGTTTCACACGATGACACATTACACGAACCGGAGGACTCTTTCTTTTTAAGAAAGATTCTTTATTATTGTCTATCCCTCTTTTTTCCTTTTCGTGCCGGCGATATCGTAGCAGGTGCATGAGGGACACGTGCACGTGGCCTCTCTCTCGCAGCCGCCTGTTGGCTGGTTGCACGTGGTCGGCGGATCGACCGAGAGGATTGATGCAACCTGGCCTGCGCGAGAGTCGAGAGCGTACTGCGTTCGAGCGGGAGGTTAACGCGCCACCGGGGCCTCGTAGCTTGTACGACGGCGACTTGGACCCGTTGCCTTAGCATGCCTCACCAATGCGCCTTGCTATACTCCGTCCCTACTCGCCTTTACCTTGCCTCGCCTCGACCTAGCTCTTCTCGACTTGCTTTGACTTGCCTCTTAGTTTAGCTTTATCCCACTCTTCGGTTGGTTGGTTGGTTGGTTGGTTGGTTGGTTGGTTGGTTGGTTGGTCGGTCGGTCGGTCGGTCGGTCGGTTGTCGGTTGTGCTCCTTGTCTACCCTGACAACGTTAGTTGAGTTTACCTTGTCGCAGCCTTGTGAATCGCGTCGCGTTTCATGTGCTCCTCTCTTTTCATGTCTTCTTCGTTCTTTTTCCTTGTCGTTTTGCACCTCCGTTTTGTCGCTTCTGTATACCATTAGTCTCCTCTATGCTCATTACGCAGCACTAATTAGTTTTTGTATTATTTCTCGTTTTGATAAACCGATATTCGACTAATGGATAAATATTATTTCATTGTACTATATATATTTATATTAAATTATTAGTTATTTATTTTTTTTTTAGAATAAATTATTATGAATTAATATATCTCGTTACTTTAATACGTTTTTTATTTTAAACTTCAATGCTGCATTTCTTCAGGATAAATTTAGCAAATAAGAACGTTAAAATTTTCTATATTACTTTATTTTAAACATATATACTGTTTTCGTAAGATTTGTACTTGAAACATAAGTATATTTTAAATAATAATAAAAAGATTTATTGGTTATATTTTATATTTTATAATTTGAAAATATCTTAAAAATAACTATATATTTATAAAAAAAAGGGTATGATATACGTTTGTATTAATTTAGCATAGATTAAAATCTTTAGATTTTTATAATTCTTAAAAGTTATATATATATATATAATGATTGTTATGTTTTATATTTTATTTAATAAAATTTTTAATAATTTTTATAATTTTTGTACATCATTTTAAATTTATTTTTGGATATTTTTCTGATGATAATGCGTTGAAAGCGTTTTTAAAATATTTAAATACTTTTTAAAAGCGCTTTCATACACTTTATTTTAAAAGTCTAGAAATTAATATAATTCGCACAAGGATATTTCTACTTTTTAGTGGTTATTTTTTTAATCACCTTTTGGCAACGTTTAATTTTACAACGATGTCGAGGGAGATGTATTGTAAATTGGTCATACGCTTTTATGTTAGCTTCATCTGTTTTCTAGAAGTATATAACCGCGGTGATTTCCTTGGTCACCGTAACGTCGTTATCCTCCGGGAGTCGTATCTCCAGCTGTAATAAAACACCTTTCCCCTTCTGTTTCTCTTTTCTCGTACCGGCTTTATGCCCTTACAGCCAACTTTATCTCATCTTATCTCTACACATTGCTTGACCTTTCCTCTTGCATCCCACTGTTTTCGCCTGTCCACCCGCGTACGTTGTTTCTCGCTGCTTCTCTCGTTCCTATCTCTCTTCCGTGAATTCTCTCACGTACGTTCCTCTTCTCATTTTCATTTCCCTTTTTCTTTATCCGTCTGACCACCGTCAAGCATGAGCTACTTGCTCGTGTCAAAATCGATTGCGTGCTGTATGATATTGACTATACGTGTGCTATCATACACAGCACGCAGATTGCATTTAAATCTTCCTGACGCGTCTGTCGTTACAGAGCAATCGCTATGGATGATCTTTTTGCGGAAATTACGATAGACGCGGTTTTGTCTGCGGCGCGTGGAATGCGAGAAGAAGAGAGAAACCTCGTGCCAGTATTCGACGAGAGAATGCGAATGGTTGTTCTCTTTCATTTTTTCGCTCCTACATCACGGCTCACACGATTTCCACGAACCATGGTGCGTGTGCACGACTGTCCTGAAGGCTAATGCAATGATATGTATTGAGGAATGATCGCTCATTACGGGGACCGGTTGAGTCTTCGAGTGTATGAGTGGTAAAATCGGTCGGGATCAGATGGCGCCGGGATATATCGCCGCTTGTTCTCGCGTTAACAAATCTCATAAAGTAAAATCACTATATTAATATCGGCGAAAAAGAAGGTGCAAGTACAGTGCCGGACTCATCTGTTTTGCGCCTGTGGGTTGAAATATTTCAAGCGCCTTTTTATATGTGATTCAACTGGGTAAATTTTTTTTTAAAAGTTACCTATATTAGATTAGACTAATTAAAAAATTGATTTTCTCGAGATCTTATTTAAAAAAATCCTTTATTTATTTTGATTCAAGTTAAAATAAGCAAAAATCAAAAATTGAAAAATATGAGCAGAAGGTATGAATAAATTATATTAAAATATTTCTTTTGCATTTTAACATAAAAAGTTGATCAATAATATCGTCGTAAATTTATGGTAATATCGAATTTAATATGAAGAATGCAAAATAAAGAGAGCAAAAAATTATCTACGTTCAACTACGCAAGCTTATTTAATCTTTCTTATTCCGTAGTTGAACGTAGATAATTTTTTGCTCTCTTTACGGTGGAGAAACTATGTCCTGCAATTAGTGCTTGCAATACAAAAACACAATTGAAAGACGACATTGATGTGTGTATGTGTTTGAATATACTTACAGTATTTAATTAAAAATCAAGAAACTAATTGTCTAAATAAACCATTTATGAATAATTTGAATGCATTCAGTAGTGCAAACTTAGTAAGCGACTAAGGCCCGATTGCATCAACGTTACTCTTACTGACTAAGCGAGGCCTAAAACTTTCTCTCTTTCTGCTTCTCTCTCAATTTAAAAAGAAAGATTTTTAAGCTTTATTTAAAGTCAAAGAAACATTGATGAAATTGAGTCTAAGTAGCAATACTAAGAACAAATTCTGCCGCCCCTAAAAATCTTGCTGCCTTGGGCCATAGTTTGTTTAGACCATGCCTTAATCAGATACTGCACAAATAAGGCACGAGAATCGTACATGGCTAGATTTCAAAAGAGCAATGGTAACCCAATCCCTTGAGTTAAAAATAACAAAATGTATCGAGTATATGTAATGAGTTAAAAATAACAGTTTGTTATTTTTAACTTTTATGTGTATCAAAATAAAAATCAATCTACTTCTATAGTTGGTTTCAAAATAAACAACGTTTATATTAATGTATACACCAGTAAATAAGAAACTAAATTTGAGTCGAATTTTATACATTTTCTAGTTAAATTGTTTAACTGCGTTGTGTTTTGATTTAATTGACGATATATCGAGTAAGGGCAGTGGCGACCTATAGAAATGATTAAAAATAATTCAAATTAGGTATAATTTGACGTTATGAATTTAGTGCAGTTTCTTTCTTGATACACGCACTCTCTTGTCCCACTCCCAAGACGAACATCCAAGAATGTCATCGGGCAAAAGAACAGGAACGGGCGCAGTACACCTTGCGCAATGATACAAACAGCAATCGTTCCAAACTTATTATCGCCAGTAAGAAACTCATAAATGCTTATGACTTGCTTGCTGGTTTTTGCTATGGCGTCCGTACGATCCAGTTAAAGCGACGTTTCGCCGGATTGACTCGGCAACCAGCTGGAGATAGACTCCGGCGCGGAGAAGCTGAAGGAGATTCGCCACGTCCCTGCCGTGTGTTGCGGGACAGAGCGAGAGAGAAGAAAGGGACAAATAAGAATGGCGAAGAGAGACAGAACGATAGGGCAAGGGGGCGAGAGAATGGGAGTACAAAGAAGAGGTGGAGGAGCCTGGGGAGTCCCTTCAACGTCATTTGTAATACCGGATGGCCTAATGATGCGACTGGTCGTGACAGGACGGGAATAAGAGTGGAAGCGTGCGAGCGCGTTGGAGATTCACCGTGGATCTCCTCGCTGCGTCGCGTACCAAGATATACGAAAGAGGGTATATAGAGCGGGTAGAGAAGAGACAGACGGTCATATACATCCACGTGTCTCGGTCACTCGGTTGTTAAGGACGCGCAGAAAGCCTCGGGGACGTATTCCACTCGTCTCGTGATGCGCGACGGCGATTTGCTTCACCATGGTTGTAGATCACGGCAAAGGGGATCTATCTGTTCGTCGTCCATGCACCACTACAACCATCGTAATATATACGCGAGCGTGGTTTTTTCTTTTTTTGCCGTGTGGGGAAAAGTACGCGCGCGCGTTGAAATTAATCTCCCACCAGCTGGCTCCATGAGGAGCCGCAATAATTTACTCGCGCGGAGGAGGCGTTTGCGCTCATTGCTTGTCTCGAATCTGGAGACACGTATGCGATCCGCAAAAAGCTGATAGATTCATGGAAGGTTTCGACAGTCATTCAAGATAGACTGCGTGGTTTTTTATAGATTGCAATGTGAAGTTACACGATTCGTCCCATCATCGTCAAATGGAATTTCAATGCCACATTTTTTGAATATGAAACAGAGTTGTATAAATCAAACCAATGAAGAGATAGATCTACTCACTGAAAAAAATTTCTGGTTGAAAATGGACGAATCAGAATTCTCTCTCTCTCTCTCTCTCTCTCTCTCTCTCTCTCTCTCTCTGGTTAAATTTATTAGAATTCTAGTTAAGATAACTCTCTTTCTAGTTAAATTTATTAGAATTCTAGTTGAGATAATCGGAATTTTGGCTGATACAATATTTGTGGTGAAATCTACTTCTTATTTTTACTAGAATAATTATATTAATCAGAATTCTTGTCTCAACTAGAATTCTAGTAGATTTAATCTGAAAATTCTGATTCATATCCATTTTCCACCAGAATTACTATTTAATCCAGCCAGATCATTTTTCTTAGTGCCTTGTTTACTTGCACTCTGTACTTCAAACAGGACGCTTTAGAATTTAAGTGTAATTTTCAAGTTGAATTAAATCAATAAAAATAAAAAAGATGTGGATATAATAGGGTCTGTTTCTAAAGATTTGATAGATTTCCAATAAGAATTGCAATGTTAAAATGTATTAAAAAATTTTTATTATGATCATGATTACATTATAATTTATAAAATAGTGATGTAGTGGAATTGATAAATATCAAATAGTGAAAAAGAATATAGAAGGAAGAAAGAAATGGCTTTCTCTCACATATCGATCTCTCTTTATAAACATCGTGACGGTTCTTTATTCAATAATGGATATTCAACAGATATTTTGCATTTGGGGGGTTACCGGAAATGCTTCAGCAGAACATATAATAGATACGTATATACCGTGAAGTTGCGATATTGAAGGTATGCCCTCGAAGCGAAAATCCAAGCTGCACGCGATGATTCCCCCGCAAATCGTGACGATCTTCGACGCAACGCGCTTTTCTTCCCCGCGTCACTAAGGCACGACGGTGCACTTCGGTGCACGGCGTAGCTAATGATGCAGAACGTGCAACAGTGTTTTCTTGCGGCCAACTAAGTAGCGGGATTCAAAAAATCGGACAACCCGCCGTAAGTTACGTCTGCGGGTCGTCGTCTCGACGTTAAGAAGTCCACGCAGACGCGCCTATAAATTATAGGCTGAGAATGATTTAAACGAAACTCCTCGGTTTGTTAGCTTTATTTAACGCAACGGGTGTCGCAGAATTATCGGTTCTCCGATGCTCGCACACATCGGGCTGATTTATTATTCATCTGGTAACATGGTATAAGGCGAATATGGTATATGGCAGATTGAATGGAGGATAAATCGGACTGAAGCCAGACATTTGTACGCAACGAAGACATTCAAACGTTTTCTACCAAGAAGTTGACCGGAGTAAAGTGAGTTAGTGAACTAGTTTTCGAATGACGGTTGAAGAAGAAACTTATCGGTTTATCCAAGTAACTTACCGCCTCGAGTTTGTTCAGCTGCTGATAGGTGTGTGTATGCTATTAGTTAAATGCTGTTAAATCAGTGATATTTTAATTATGTATACACACACACACACACACACACACACATATATATATACACATATACATAGCAGTATTCATTTGCGTATTGACAATATGTAATTCGATAAATCTGATCTATCATTTTTAACCCTCCAGAGTTAACGCCAAAATCTGTAATAAGGTGTGTTCGGGGAGGCGCTATTTGTATCATTTTATTCTTGTTTCACGTCTAATGAATAATGAAGACAGAATGACAATTAGTGCTAATAGGGTCTCTCCGAACGCATCAACAGTTATTGACGAGTGTGTAATTTAATATTTATTAAAAGATACTAATTAATTTCAAAAAGCCAGAATAATACAAAAAACAAATACTAAGTATATTTTAATAAGAATAATCCAAATTTATACAGATGTAACGTAAAGAAAAGTTGAATTGTTTGACATTTTTGACAAAAAGATTTATAATTAAGTGACTTCAATAAACTCACTGTTAGCTCCGGAGAGATATAGTTGAGTCCTGCACATACTGTACATATGCAATCTATGTCAGATCTGTGTCAGTTCCGGAGGATTTAAGAAAAGAATCTTAAAAGCAATTTTAAAATGTTTTTTTTATTTATGGCATTTAAATATCTATGGATCGAATCTCTGAATTCGATTTTGTTTACTTTTGTTCCAGTCGGTCAATTCTGTCGGCGCAGCTGTGATCATCGAGGTTGAGCGATTGAACTTTCGCAATACGATATCGATCGTGACTCGAGCTGGCGGAAATGATTCGAGCTTTCTTTTCTTCAATCAACAACGCGACGCATTGAAATATAATCGACAGAATTGGACCGACAATGGAACCGCGCGTTGCTTGAGCGCTTTGGTTAGTAAGATTAATCAACGGCGTGCTTAGATTTATCTCGGATTATAATGGCAAGACATGCCGATTAACGATGCTGTTCGTCGTTCGTATACCTTTTGTACACGTTATAAATGCACATTCATTACGGTAAGCGATCTTTCATGGCACTTCTTTAATATCTTAAATCTTTTAACCTCTTTTTTCAATTTATACATACAAAATGACCATAAAGGTTGCTATAAGCATGCGAAAGAAAATATGTACTTTTATAACAACTTGAATAGTGAATACTTATTGCATATACGTATTTCTACAAGACACAAAATTTGCAAAATCAAAAAACCTATATACAGAAAAGTTTTAAGATTAAAAGAAAATTTTTCGCACGCAGCTCTGATATTACTATAAAAATTATATGTTTGATACAGAATTGATGTCTTTAAAATTATAGTTGAGATGTTATTTATAGTTTCCTGAAACACTAGATTAAAAAAAAATTATTAACTTACGAGAAGAAATGTCATTATTGATATATTTTTGAAAGTGTCCTGACAATTAATAACAAAATAAAAATGAAAAAGTTGATATTAAATTAACCCTTACCGTACCATCTACAATTTGGTGCCCTTATCCATACCATCAAGGGTCACTTCAAATCTCTTCGTTTTTTCATCTCTTCAAAATAATTTAAAAAATCTCTAAAAATTCACCAACATACTTTCAACTTTCCAGAATAAATATTGACTCTTTATTTTGGAAAATAATAAAATGTAGTATAATTTATAATTATCGAAAGACTCAAAGAAACTTGTACGAACAGGAATTGCTCGGTCACTAGTTACCCATATTAGTACGGTAAGGGGGTTAAGTTAATAAGTTAATATTTAATAATCATATTAACAAGAATTATAATTTTGTTATATAATTGTATCGAAGTTCTAAAATTGAGTTGTTACCTTCATATTAGTACTTTTTATATCAGTAATTTTACATTAATAAAATTAATTCTTTTTTGGTATCATAAAAGGTAGTAGCCAGTGTTATAGATAATGAAAAATTTTTTGAACATTATTCTTAAATTTTAATATTTGGAATATAAAGTATTAACTTCAAACAATAATTAATTTTTGTATTACAAAAATTGTTTTTTTTTAAGATAAAAAAGATTATTATGCTGATTTTGATATAAACACACATAATTCATTGTGTTTCAAATGTTTATTAGCAAGGAAATATAATATACCGTTTTCGATCTCGTTATCGATCTTATTGGACGAAGAAGAAAATAGGTAGAAAATAGGGGAATGCAACATCCACGATTTCTACGTGGCGACGGCTTGGGTAGGCGTTACCGTGCGTGAGGAATCGCATGGGCCTTTCCGGCGTATAAGTCAGGCACCAGCGCTAATTAAGTAGTTGAGGATCGCAGTAGAATACCTGCAATTATCCAGGATTATATCCCGATAATCCAGCGGACGCTTCCTGCTTCGCCGCCGGAACGCGCAAAACGGCCGGTTCGTACGTGACGCGACTTGCACCTCGCGAATTACGAACGACGCTCGGAGACGCCACTTTCTAGTGCCCGTTATACTTCCTCGCCGTGGGGCTTCCAATCGGCGGATTTATGCATCGGTAATTACTTTCCTATCTGGCGAGCTAATGGGTATAGGCAAAGCCGATCGTTTCCTAGTTGAAAGACCTTGAGACGGCAGCGACCACTCACTACCGATCTCCTTACGTCGTTGGTCCGGTCTGAGTTGGTAGCAACTGTCAGACCGCCCATCGCGAGCATCTATCCGCATCGTCTCCGATAAAATGGTCGGTACACCTGATAATTCTCATTGCGATTAATCGTCGGAGATATATTACCGATTTTTTTCTCAAAGAATTCACAACGTTCTCCGTTACTTTGATGAGTTTGGAATTTCAATTCGGTATTATGAATATTTTTTTAATTAACAGAATAGTGCAAGTGTAATAAAAACATGCCCGATGAGAAAGCAGTTCTCTCCATTCAATAAGATTAAGTAGTTATTCTATCTTTAAAAAGACGTAAGATGCTGACTAAGAGGTTAATTTAATTTGATATGTGAAATTTTTCATTGAAAACAAGAATAGTTAGAATAGTTTGACTATTGATTTTTTGTGAAATGAATACACTTTCAAACTTGAAGTTTAAGTGTTTCTACTTCGAGCTTTTCAAACTCGTCACATAAATTACTTGAATCTTTTTAGAATTTAATTTTATCTTGGCGCGCGATTTGCAGAATCAGATATGTACATAAATTTACACAGAAATAAAGAACTGAGATTTGCTTTGAATATATGTCTCTTATTTAATTAGATTAATTTGATTTGTTGCATTTATATTTAACCTATATGAACATTTTTTGAAATTCCTGTTTCTATTTATACTCTTTATTTAGCTCTTGAAAAAGTAATTTGTTTATAATATTTTTATTTCTTATATTAGATTAATATTTAACGGAAACATTATATATTTAATTAATATAATATATGTTTTTGCAATGTTTTTGTAAGCGAATATATCTGCATATGAAATCTTCTTATCTAAGAAATGAATTCTTTAATATGATAAAAAATGAAACATGGAAACATTCATTTTAAATGGTACATAGTAAGATGCGATACAAATGTGAGTTTTTTCTCACGGTAAGAGTTCTGTTCGCCGATCGCTGACTTGCCAATAGTATTTGTATAGGCATTGGAAATGAGATTACACGGATTTCTTTAGAAGTCAGGCGCGATTCGCGATAGTCTCGGTTGCAATCGCCGCTTCCGAAGACGCACCTTTTCAGAAAAGAACGTTCGCCTTTTCGTTTACGAGTATTTCGTGGTTGCGTTTTATCTCCAGCGCACTTGAGTGCGCGTGAAACAGTAATCTTTATATTTCTGCTCTTCTCGAGGTTACCAATTCTCGAAGCTGCCAGTAATGCGTTTCGATAAAGCAGTATCTGAAATTTCGCGCGATCGAGACCGCAATAAGACCCCTTCAGATCCTCGATATAATATACCTTCTGATTTATATCTTTACTTCAGTAATAGGCTGTTAAATTTTTTTCCGGTTGGTTAGTTTCTCGTTTGTTGCCGTTACGTGTGTCTTACTTATTCCAGATACGTTCTATGAAAATAACTGCGCAGACTGCTACATGATTTTCTTATTCGTGATTGACATGTATTAATGGTCTTAATAAATTATCGTTTTCTAAATTACCGGCTTTTGATTAAGAATATTTAAAAAAATTAATTGCAAAATATTAGTGTGGAATCAATTTATAACACAATAAGAAACAAATAATCAGAGATTTTATGTTAATTTTTTAATTTGGAAATACATGAACGTTTTAATGATATATTAATTAATCAGAAATTGAAAAGTAGCCTGTAAAACCCGACAGTGAAGTTGCATTACAGCATTACTGGAATTTAATGAACAATCAAAAACAAAATGTGGACATGAGAACATTCGACCATATTAACTCTCGTATACTGTTACTCTTAATAATTTTTACTGGAATATTCGTGACGATAATTATAATTAATTTATGTGATCATCAAATTTATTTATATATATTTATTCATACTGAAGAGGATTCAAACTAGAGAGGATTGAAACGTTTATGTGTCTCTTTTAATAAATAATTTATAATTACAACACTCACAACCTATGTCGGCTCTTAAAGGCTACTTTTCAGTTTCTGATTTATTCATTAGAACCTTTTTTTACTTGATTTATTATATATATTAATTAATCTATAAATCTCACTTTAAGAATCACATTTATGTAGATGATTTTTACAGAGCAATTATATAAATTTTATTTTACAATTATGTTTCTTTACTTTTGTTTAGTATTAAACTATGTAAATGAGTATTTGAAGGTACATGAATTATACATTTGAAATTTTATTTTCAGAGATAAAAATTGTTCTCGATGTAATTTCTCGCACATTAAGCGCTCGCAAATCTGATAAACGACATGAGTTGCGTTTTCAATATTTTTAGGAAACGTTGTTTTATATGTTAGCCGACGTCGTTACGAGGCAAAGTCTTCCTTGAAGAATTCCTCGCGTTCTTCTCACAATTCCGATTCTTGCTACCGCGGACATTCGGATGATGGAGGTGGAAAGCCATAAGGAAGGTACGACGAGAAACGATTTCTCGATTCTTCGTCGAGTCACGACCTCTCTCTACAGACGTCTCTCCTCATCGGTCTTGTGTTGTTTGCGTTCGGTTTATATTTGCGGAAAAATTTCTCCCTCTATGCTTCTGTGAGAGAGAAACGTAACAACCCCTTAAAAGTTCCTTTCCGTTTACAATTAAACAGATTAGCGGTAACTTTTGTTATTCGGATCGGAATCACAGTATGGGATATAAATACCCGATCTTTTCAATCTTCTTGATTACATGCACGAGATAAAGCGAATAAAAAGATGCTTTTAATATAATAATGGAAATTGATGCAAGTTCCGCGTTTATCGCTCTGTCTTCTTCCTCCTGTCATGGACGTCGACGAACCGAGCCTTCGTGATGGAATAGGACGCGAGGTAATTAAATGGACTGGTCATCCGGTCGCGAGGGTCCATCGTTCTTGTGAGCGCGTATTCCATTAACCGAGAAGAGAGCTCGTAAGTCTTCCTGGCGGGCTTGTGAATCGCACGGCGCGCATGCATACGTGCGCGTTTGCTCGCGTTAGCGCAAGAGTAAGGAATGGATGGCACATACAACCCCGAGGGAGAATAGGCAAGAAATTTAAGATTCTCTCTCTCTCTCTCTCTCTCTCTCTCTCTTTGTCTTTCTATCGAGGTGCACATGCCATGAAACGTGGTGTTACACGCGTGGGAGAGCGCATTACCGCGAAACAATGCTTGTTCAAGCGTTACCTGTGTGAAACGGCGTCAAGCATCACTGATTCGTGCGCTACTAAGCGACGAATTCTTCTTTTATATGCCATATATTGTTTGCGTTAAGCGATTCTCTATTGAAATAAACGGAAGGAAATATGTTTAATCTATAGCCAAATAATTTATCTTTAATCACGTTTTTCCTTCCTGTTACGCTATTTCTGAATTGTATTTTTTATCTTTTACAAAATAATGTATTGTTTCCCGATAACACATTTCTCATTTAACGGAAGAAAGGGTTGGAAAATATATTTTGTTTTTTAGCAAATATTTTATTTAAAGTTGACCTTATAGTCACTACACTGAAAAATGTACTAAATTTTAATAATTTGTTTTAATAAATAATACTAACACATATTTATTAAATGTAAATATATGTTTGGTTCAAAAACTATTAATTTGATTTTATTATCATTTTTTTAGTATAAATATTTACTGTAAATAAATATTCAGTTAGTACTATTGAAATAAATATGTATTAAGACTTTGTAAATTTTTTCTTGGCGAATGTATTGTGTTTTTATATTTATGTCGTTTTTTACAGAAAAAATATAATTGTAATATTTAGTTTCAGTTCAATTAGTTTTTCGAAAAATTCCCGATTAATTTTTATTTCATGTGTACGATTATAATATCGTGTCATTTATAGCGTATTTCTTGACAAGTAATTAACTGGGTACTTCAGTGAAATCAGTTAGCAATTATTCTCATTTATCTTATCACGTCAAAACGTATCATGTAAATACAACGCGAAATTAAATTACTTTATAAGTATTAAGCGTTAAATGTTAAAAATTTACAATAACAAACGTCCTATTCAATCATATCGTCAGAATGATCTTTAATGTTTAACATTGTTTTGGAGGATACTTTCATGATAAAATAAAATAGAAGTACATAGAGAGCAAATATAGTAAACAAAGAAACGTTAGAGAAGGAAGTCGTTACAACTGCGACAGCTGTGCACAATTTCTCGCCTGTTTATATTGCCGTGAAATCGACTTTTGCGTAGGAAACATGATTAAACTTGTTTAAACTCGTTATACAAGCATGACGAGAAGACTGGACAAAAAAAGACGCATCCGGTTTTGGTACAGTTGAATCGATCTGCACACGAGGCGAATCGATCGAGGGCATTTCATCCGGCATTACTGAAGCGATCTATAAGATACCGCGATAGAGATTCGCCGCCGTGCACTTTATGCTCGATTCGCGAATCGCAATTCATGGTCGTCCTCGTTTCTTCGACCGATCTCTCGGCGCAACGGTAATCGGACTTTCCTCTCTTTCTTAATACATCACACCCCTTGGATTTGCCGTTATTCGCAACAAGTCTCTTATCCGGATATGTGAAATCGCAACGGCGCGCGATCGCGGATGCGCGACGGTAATCGTGCGAAAGCGTGAATGGAAATCGTGATGCTCTTTCGGCCCCGGGGGATTTTGTTGCAGCTGTTAATTCTTCGTGAGGCGCGGACGCTTAATAGATATTCCCCCGTCGGGGCCATGAAGATTATTCGTTGTACTCTGTTTTTCCTGACGTTTATGCAACGGGTTCTTATCCATGCAGCAAGAAAAATCCCTCTCGCCCTACTGGCGTGAGGTAGCAACTTGAGTCGTTAGTATTTCCGAGAGGGGAAAGATCGCGACCGTGATGATGCGCGGAAACTATAGTCAGTACAACGAAGGAAGAAGTACCCTTTGTATAATCGTTGCGCTTCGGGATGAAGAAAAAGTATATCCCGTTCCGTCGAATGCCGTCGAATGCCGGCCGCTACAAAGGCCGAAGCGAAGAAGGGAGAGTGTTGGAAGGACCGCGTTGAAGAAGCGTAGAAATCGAAACCGAGCGAGGCAAAAAAAAAACCGCTGCGGCCAACAGCGGTTACAGGTTGCAGCGTCTCGGGATGCGAGAAAGACGGAAAGCGAGATAAAGAGAATAGAGCGAGAGAAGAGGATCTCGATTCGCGCACGGTGGCTTTAAATGCATGTAAAACGCGTGGAGTGCGCCGGCAAACGCGGCACTACTCCAGAAGTAACAAAACCGCTAAATTATCGGCTTGTCCCGCTCCTCCGGAGCCGAGTCAGCCTGACTGCAACTGCGAGCGGGCGAGGTCTAGATAGGCCTCGTCAGTATTCGAAGGATTATGAGTGAAGCTGATGTACATAAAGGATTCAACATGATAGACGTGAGTCATAATACGCGCAGTCGCCTACCCCTTGATCAAACTATTTTTTCTCCCATCTCATTCTCGATGATGAAGGTGTAGCGGCGATACCTGCATACGTACGTAGTAATTATGTACGCCGTGACGTCTACCGAAGCCAGAATTCAGGATTCTTATGCGTCTCTCCTTTATATTCCTTCCTGTCGTAGAACACTTTGAATTTGCCATTAGATGAAAATTTCTATATTAAACAAGGTATCTTTACGACCGTAATGTGAATACACAATTACGAAAGTAATGAGGAAACGAAAGCCTTGTACGGTCTGAGCCGGATCTCGAGTGTTTAAACGATTCGATGTGAATTTTACCTCTATATACATATTCAATCCTGCAAATTGCGCCACGAGATTAATTTCCAGTCTTGAAACGCAATTATAAACAGAACTAGAGCAGTAATATCTCAAATTAAATTGACAGCTATTTAAACAATGTAATATTGATGCTAGGAATTTTACACTGTTAAATTCATAATGTTAAATTATATTCAATTTGAATTATTTTTAATCATTTATTCGTCGTCATTCTTCTGCTGAATATATCGTTAATTTAATTAAAATGAAGTCAAACAATTTAATTTAAGGTAATGTATTAAATTTAACTGAAACTTAATTTGTTATTTCCTGTGGATTGATTTTCTGAGAAAAAATGTTTCATATATAATTATATATAATTATATAAAATTATATAATATAATTATATATAAAATATATCCATATATATAACATTTTTTGTTAAAAGGAACAGTTAGAAGTTAAAAATAACAAAATCAAGGGATTGGATTGTCTCTTTGATATCTAACAATGTAGAAGGACATTAATAGTCTGATGCTAATAAGACTCTTAAAATCTATTAAAAATTTATATCTCATTGTAAAGATATACGACATGATATTCATATCACGTAAGCGTTTATATTCATCATCATAAAGTTTACTGTAGCTGAAATCTGTTTGAGTTCCGTGTATTTATATTTACTCAGTACTATGGCTCTAGTAAACTTACGATCTAATGTCGGGATGTTGAATGTGCAATATCGCTATCGCGATAGTACTTAGAGAAGGACGTAAGTAGCTGAGCTAAGTCTATAACGCCGCCTGTAGAGAATCGTGATGTTCCTCGCGTGATCTTTATTGTAGTCACGACTTATTTCTATGGTTTCATCGAACCGTGACTCTTGATCGAGGTGACGAGAGATCCTGGATCTTGACTAACGGAAATCTTGCATTCTTGACCCATTCTTGACACCATACGATATTATCTTTCCTATTTTCTATCGTTTCCTCTCATTTTCATTTATTATTTCAAGAAATTTTCTTTATCTTTTTTTTTTCGTGCCATGTTATCTTATATTTTAAACAATTTTTATTTTTAACTTTTTTACATTGTTAAAAAATTAATTGAAAAATTTACTTAAAAAAAAAGAGTAGTACATTAACAATGTTAAATATTAATAAATGTATGTAGGTATTCTCCAGCATTTTAATTATAATTAATAATCTAGCGAAAAATAAGAATAGAATAAGTAATAAAAAATATTGTTATATTGTATTGTCATTAATCGTTTATGTGCAGAAATTAGGAATTTTTTTTACTCTTCATTTGTCTTGAGATGTGGATGTCTCAAGGTTCTTGGAAACGAATGTAATCGCAGAAATGCAAGCGGTAGATTTACATATTTCACGGATTGAGAGGCGCGTTGGGGCAAGGTGAGGCGCATTAATAATCACAGAGATCCATCTTCGAGGAGTAATTTCGCGCCTCGACGTGTATCGAAGGGCAACGACTGACAGAGTACATTGCGATGCTCGATTAATTGGAGGATAACCTTCCTCAGCGGTCAGTGTCATCTGCACACAACGAGATCGTTCTGTATGTATATTCTCTCGGGATCCTTTCGATATGCGAAGGTAAACCATAACCATAACCATAAACGAGAAAAGGAAGAGAAAGATAAAAAAAAGGGAAATGCGGAAAGGGCGACGGTGAAAAGTGAGAAAAACATAAGCGAGGCTAGAGAATGAGAGAGAGAGAGAGAGAGAGAGAGAGAGAGAGAGAGAGAGAGAGAGAGAGAGAGAATATAGAGTTCATGTACGCTTGGAGCATCAGAATGTCGGAACGTCACTTGTGGAAACATTTACACGGCCTCCTCTCGTTGAACTAATAATATATGTAAGTTCACTCACAAGGTTTATAATCCGTATCACGATCAATGTATACTGTCTCTCTCTCTCTCGTTTGACTCAGCGCTTACCAAGTCCTGCGGCAGTATGTGCACAAGGACCATGGGCAAAGATTATGTCTACTACCGTGTCGCTCGCATTGGGGCATGGAGAACGAGTGCCTCGAGATGCATTGCCGAAAACGACTTTGTAGATTACGCTCTTTCCAGAAAGTACGTACGTAACAGATAGCTGCTCGGTGAGTTAACTTGTTAGTTCTGTGACGGGAGGGTAATGACTCTTGAGAATTATATGTTTCCTTCCTAATTCCCTCTGATCTTGGATGCGGAAAATTAAATCTCAGTCATTTTAATAATTTCACAAACAAATTCCTGCAAATAAAATATAACAATAAATATAGAGATAATGTTACAGAGGCTGTTTTAAAAATAGAATAAAACAAGATAGATTAACATTGATAATGGAAATATTTTCTAAAAATAATTTTAGAATTTTAATTGATAAGTTATTTTAGTAATTTAATAATAAATAGACACTAAGTATAAGCGTATTCAGGCCTATGACGGTCAAAGCAAGGGGGTAACCACTAGCTGAAATATTGTCCCACAGATTACATGGTTTCATCTGATTACAAATAATTTTTTTCACTACTATGAAGTAATTTGGTAAAATATACGATTTTATTTAATATTATACAATGATTTCTCGTGGTTGCATATATAATTATCGGATTATACATAGAGATTTTATATAAATTTTATAATGATTTCGAGGATTCTGTCCCACGATTACATTAAGTGGTTGCCCCCTCGGGTCAAAGCTAGATCTTTTTTGCCAAAATAATTCCCAGTGAATTATCTATATCCTATATATGTACATGCATATATATTATATTTTTGTAGTTATTCAAACTGCGCGCCGAAATTTTTTCGGGCTTTATCTAACGCAATTAAACTACTGCAATAATATCACAAGATAAATTAAATTGACAATGTGCTGAAAACCTTAAATAAATTTATTGCTGAAAATATTACCTCGGCCGGAACTTGAACCCGGATCTCTTGTATTCCGTACGAGCGTCCTAAGCCATTAGACCACCGAGGCAAGGTTTTCAGCACATTGTCAATTTAATTTAACTTGTGATATTATTGTAGTAGTTTAATTGCGTTAGATAAAGTCCGGAAAAATTTCGGCGCGCAGTTTGAATAACTACAAAATATATGCATGTACATATATAGGATATAGATAATTCACTAGGAATTATTTAGACAAAAAAGATCTAGCTTTGACCGTCATAGGCCTGAATACGCTTATATTTAGTGTTTAATTCTTGTCGGTCCGAATAAAAAAAAAATCTTATTATTGGTTAATAATAAATAGGCTTATATGATATAAATCATAAATAAGAAGTAATAAAAGCCTTTGAGCGAACTCAATAGACAAATAAGATCTTGAGTTGGTTTCAAAAGGCTTTTATTTATGATTTATTTTAGTAATTTTTATATGGATAATTTTTATTTCGTAATATTAGTATAATTGATAATAAGATGAAAAAATATTTAAAAAATTTTCTTTTAATTATTTGAATAATGAAATTTTATTCTAATGCAATTGTAAATGCAATATACATAATACATTACATGGAATACGTAAAAAAAATTTTGTAATCATGTAATGAGTTGCATACCATAGATAAATTTTGCTGACAATTGCAGTCTAAAATTATTTCATTTTAATCGATATAAATGTATCGCTTTTGAAATAGTCCGTTTGTTAGGTTCTTGATAATTATCGTTGAGTGACGTTCTCTCGCTTTGCCTTGGCGAAAATATTCACGGGTGGCAAAGCATCCATTAGATTATCTACGCGCCCGCGGTAACGTTCGACACTAATTAAATGCGAGGCCTAACAGTGTTGCAAGGCGTGACGCGTTACGCGTGCGATACGCGACTTTGTTATCCAACTGCATCGTCAGCATCCGACGCTCATCGAGTCTGACCAGAAAATCGATGCCTCGAAGCGATCATCGTTTTTATTCATTCTCGGTTATGCCCACCGATCTCTTCCTGCGCGGATCATAAGACTGATGTGTTCATATATCATCGTCATGAAACGCATGTTTTGAATCTTCTCAGGAAAGTACACACCATATGGTGGGATTCGATAAGATTACTTTTGCGTTTTTAAATTCATTTAATATTTAAGAAAAGACGTCGATTACCAGAAATCGAACGAAGTTTTATAAATTATTTTATCAAACGCTAGAGAGAAGATTTATGCTTTCTAACTAAATATAATTGACTGATATGCTAATATGTCCTATTTATAGCGAATTTTTATATTAAACTAATAAAATTTGTAATTAATTAATCACATGTAGTGTTAAATGAGCGATATATAGGCTGTGTTCCAAAATTCACTGTCAGTGCTGAAAATGTATAGTACACGTGACGTAAACTGTAAACGCAACCATAGCTCATATCGGTTTCAAGTATTTTTGTCTTTAATGCAAAAGTTAGCGTTGTTATGCACTTTATTATCTACCGTTCTTTCTATTAGATTATATTCTCTGGAGAATGTACCGTGTCTTTCGCAAGACTCGCTGTTAAGTCATTGAATGCCTTACTATATATTGATCGACGTTCGCGATTGTAGCTAACTCATCGCCACGATGATTTGCAAGTAATGCGAAGACAGAGGACGATAATTAAATTCATCAAAGAACTCTAAGCCATTCCGCTATAAGAAGAACTATGTGATCAGATAAAACATTATTTTCAACCGTTCAAAAATAAGTAATAAGAAAGTATTATTCTTTAGGGAGTAGATTAAACTAAATGTTATATTATAAAAGAAAGTTTGTATGTACTTCAAAAGATTGCAGTGTTGCTTTTTTACACAAGATAATTTATCTCATCATTATTATCGTTAAAGAAAAATTAGTATTATCAGAAAAATTGTTATTAAGTATCCACACGATAAAGGTGCAATGTCTTGTATTTATTATCAAGAATCGTTGCTCCTTTTTAACTATCTATAAAGTGCTAAGATAACCATTAACAACATTCATATATCTTAAATACTCTTGAAAATCCCAACACGTATCGTGGGGAATACAAATGAGCGGAGAAACCATTTAGCAGACACCTGCGTACCGGTCACGTTGGATATTAAAGGGTTAACGGTGGTACCGAGTCTCTCTAGGCTAGAATGTAAAAATCCGCGGCACGTTTGTGTAGCTCATTAAAGAGGCCTGTTTTCGTTAGATACGAGATACAAAACTGGTAGTCCGTCCGAATAATTTTCATAATTGACAGACGCTCGACCGTGTTCTAACGGCAGTGAGAAAGTCTGGAAAAGTCGTGCATGCATCGTAACATAAATTCCGCCGATAATGAGATAGGTAAATATCGGTTGCCACGCACGTTTAACCGGAATACCTTGGAACGACTCGGCCGTTCTCGGCTGGGAGAGTTATTGAATCCGTCCGGTCGCGCTTAAATCGATGCACGATGCGCAATCCGTTCGTTTCTTCTCGCGGGGCTGTATGGCCCTCGGCCGTGCCGCTGCATTTGCCGCTTGGAACGAAGCGATGATCCGGCCCACAGCTATGCCATATACGCCGTGCACGCGGGCGTTTCATTACTCAATTAACCGGCCCACGCGCCGTACGCACCGCGAAGGATGACGACGTGCGTGTCGTTCGGCCTGTACAGGTAAATCGAGTGGCAGCGTACCGTACGTACACGATACTTCGTAAATATGGAAGACGGCGTCGCCAGCTCAATGATATGCGAATATTCCCGACCGGTAATCACCGAGTCGTGTCTCGTGGAATATAGGTACGTCGCAACTTTAAACGGTCTCTCGAAGGCTCGAGTGGTCGGATAGGTGGTAATAAACAAGACGTTGTATTATTATTACCATTATTATTGTTACTTGTATTCTGCAGCTGTCGGTGGCGATTTTACACAATTCAACAACCTTGAGAGAGTAAGGGACGCGCCAGCATCTCGTGACAATATTTAAAGCGACAGCCGTATCCTTTGATCAAGACGATGCCAGAGGGAACATCGTGAAAACATTCCTTGAGCGATATCAGTGATTTATATTCTTTTATGAATTTTTTAAAATAATTAAATGTCAGAATATCGAAACAAATGTGATTTACTGTTTTAAGTTGTTCATGTAAAATTGTCTATACAAAAAAGTTTTATTAAAATGCATCAAATTTTGAAGAAATAAAAAAATCACCATTCAAGTGTCGACAAACAAAAACCTTGTAACATGGTATTATTTTTCTTAGAAGAGTTTTTACATCTTTTGTGTGTTGTTGTACAAGTATTATATCTTTGTACATTTTCAAGTTTAGTCACGGTTTAGTCACCTGGATCTCTGGACGTCATAATTACGCGCACGTAAATTATAAGTATATAACTAATAATTTTCCGCAGCAACTGGTGTAACTAGGCGGGAATAATAATAAAGATCGTTAACCCCGCCATTGCTTGTCGCAGCGTTGCGCTATTATTATGCGGGCACATTAGAGTTGTAGGAACTTTACGCGTCGCGGCGGCTCCCTCTTTCACCATATTGTTCGTCCCGTGACCGCGACAATTTACTCGTCCTTGTTGCTTGTCGGATGCTTCGTGCCCCGTGACGAGAACGGGATCTTGTCGAGGCTTAAGATTTTACGAGCCGTTTCCGCTAATTTTAACGAGAAACAGTTAAATGTCCCGAGCGTTAGAGCGCGGACACGAATGTTAAGGAAGCAGCACTTCGTGGTTTCAGGACACATACCTACGCAAACGCTTGCTCTGCGTTACTCGTTTATGTAGCTCATTGGTATGTTAGATCGACTATGCTTGCGCAAGTACTACTCGTCGAACATGAAATCGGTGACCTCGGAGGTAAATCTTTAGAATTTTAATCCAGTTCGCTAAATGTTCCTTTATTTCTGTTAGTTTTAACAGGTATTTAATATTACATATAAAACTAATATTGAAAAATTATATTATTCAATTGATTATAATATTTAATTTAATTTATATATTTTGTTTATAAAAATCACAGTTAAAAATTATTTATCGATATACAGAGTTGAATAAAGAATTCTTTCAAGTATTTGAGAAATTACTATACGTTTAAAATTTCTTTTAAACGTATAGTAATTTCTCAAATATTTGAAAGAATCGTATTCCGTGTCGTAGCTTATAATGATATTTAAACTGTTCTTGATATACGAGCGAGCGAAGAAAAATATGAAAGAAAGGAGGTCGAGTGTCGAAGAAGTGGGCGAAGACACAATCGGTCGCACATATGCTAGGCCGACTGTCATAGGTGATTACATCAATCTCGTCTGTCAAGACAGCTGGTAATTGTACGGTACCGTGAAGCAAGAAGTACGGTACACTTAGCATTGTTCTTGAATTACGGCTTTAGTAATTGTCCTTAGAGGCATGCTCGCGATTTTATAAGTCTCGTCCGTTAGACACGAAAGAATAGATGTCAAGTAAATGTAGCACGTAAATTTTCTTACTATAAAACCTTTTACAGTTCTTTTTCTTATTGCATCTTTGCCAGAGTACTTGCATAAAAGAATTTATAATTTTTTTGTTAGTTTAATTAGTTATATTAGGTCGGGGAAAAAGTTTTTTCGTATTAAAAAAAATTTTTTTGCAAAAGTTTTTCATTTATTGCGAAATTTTTGTTACAATTATATCATTCGCTAGAGCAAAGTTTCAGCTTTAAGAATCTGTTTTTTAAATTACGGTTTGATGATTTTTATCGGAGTTATGAGCAATCGAAGTTAGAATGTTCCTTTATCTCTAACTCGCGAATAACTCAGGAATAAAAAATCATAGGAACATTTTTAAAAATTGATTTTGTAGGGAAAGTTTCAAGCTTTTTCACGATAGGTAGTCGAAAATTTTTGTAAACCTTTTTTGGGCACGTGTGAGAGACCCCCAAAGTAAAAAGAAAAGTTTTCATCTTTTTCAGCTCGTAGTTTTTTAAATGTAAAAATTACCAAACTCACAGAAACTCAAAAAATATAGTAACTTTTCGAAAGTAGAGATTTCAAGCTTTAAAACCCTTTTTTAAATTTAAATTTCGTTTATTTTTGACGAAGATATTGTATATACAATTTTGAATTAAAAAATACGAAGAAACTTTTTCCCCAACCCAATATAATATGATTTTTTTATAACAAAATTGACAATATATATCAACTTTTTTGTCTTGAATTTTTATCTTTTAATCACAATCTATGTGTCAGATTGTTTTAGCCAGTATATGAATCTTATTTAACGAAATAAGAAGAGATTAAGAAGGAGAATGATACGATTGAATATTGAGATTTAATTATAAGTAACAGCCGAAAAAAATAATTCATGGATTACAATGTTATAAATTTATTCACATTTTTTATTGATAATAATTCTAAAGGATACGATCTGTGATGGTGGATTCAATATACTTAAAAAAAACAACGAATCGGGAAAGCTAATTGTATCTATTGCACAAAACACAATATTGTTATGAATTTCT
Organism: Trachymyrmex cornetzi; assembly: GCF_001594075.2. Lineage (NCBI taxonomy): Eukaryota > Metazoa > Arthropoda > Insecta > Hymenoptera > Formicidae > Trachymyrmex > Trachymyrmex cornetzi. Next base: position 560,405 of record NW_017295969.1, read on the forward strand.
TAAAGGCTTTTATGTGGCTTACGCAGTTGATGAGCTCAATGTATTCAATGGACAGTACATCGGTTTTCGACAAATTATTATAGCTGAATAAACGAACCGCAGCCAATTCATTGCATTGCGCCTCGTATTCAGGAGTGCCGTGCAAATAATCGGACTGTAAGACTTTTTTAAAGTCCATTTGGATTTCCTCGTTCGTGTCGGTGGTCGCTCTTCCAATATAGCGTGAGATCTCTCATTGAGGCGTTGCTGAGCAATTTCACATCAAGTGCATCGCGACACGAAGTGATACTGACCGCATAAATTTGTACTCGAAACGTGTTCTATGTTATGTGATTTATGCGACTTTAGCAAGTTGCTGATAAATCGGCTGATTAAGAGCTCTATTTCCAACAAACGATTCGACTCTAGAGGGTCGATCGATGAAATCATTTCTCCTCTCACGTCTATCAACTTTATCATTCACTATTCTTGATCTTATATGAATCGTATACGATGATTAAACTAGAATTTGACTCTTTTGATTCTTGATTTTGTACAGGATGAGAAGGTATTTCCTATTATCTAGATATTTCAAATCGTTAGACATCGGTAATGGATATTTTTTTCTCATTTTATTTATCCTATCTTGTAATTACACTTGCGATATAGGCGTATATAGTATCTGGTTTTCATGTAAACTGTTACTAACTAATCGAGATTAGATGTGATTCTTATCCAAGGCGAGAACCGGCTAAGCGTCTCATTTGCTTCGGTTTTATCGATGTATCCGTCTTCTTACAGTTTAAGGTTTAATCCTTGTTCAAAGTTATCATATGTCTCGACTGAGTCGTCTCGAAATGTAGGCTCGTTTGACAGACTCGGATATTTTATCACGGGTTTTACAAACGGGAGTGCTGTACATTGTCGCGTGAAAGACGTATTGATAATTAATTCGCGTGTAATCGTAATTAACTGTGTTTTTCCCGAGATTTATACAAGTGTAATCTAAACAGGAGGTTAAGTCTGATAACTTGAGAGCAGGAGGTTTATATGGAAGATACAAAAAAAATGGGCGTCGGCAACTTTGTGATATATTTTTTATTTAAGTAGAAAATAATTTTTTCTATTTATTCCGATTGTCTTAGTTCCTTTAATGATTTAAAAAAATAATTAGGAGAAGATTTATACATTGTGAATTTTATTGGATTAGCAAGGATCACTTATAAAGTCACAAGTTAGGAAATCATGGATTATTCCATTGGATTAACCAGTACATAGGTCGCACGTCATATAATTATAATCATTGCACTTGGCAACGAAATGATTTTACACAAGTTCAAACAGAATTTAAAGAAAAATTTATGAGAAAAAATTTTTTTAATTTGTGTTAAACTATAGGTTAAGGCAGCTCGGATTAAAGATATTAAGGTTACTAAGAAGATTAGGGGTATTAGTCAGTAAAAATACTAATATTGTTAAAATTTTTGAAGGCTTAGGCTAATTCTACAATGTGCTTTTTGTTTCCTGCTTCTTGTTATTTGTCTCTTGCCTTTTTGATCAAGAAGGCAAGAGACAAACTTCAAGAAACAGGAAACAAAAAGCTCATTGTAGAATTAGTCTAATAAGGCAGGCAACATGATATCTTAAAGTTAAAATTATTTTTAAAGATTAATTTTTTTGAAAAGTTCAAAATTATATGTAACATAACATATTACATTTTATCATAAATCAAATAATATTAAGATTATACGTGTTGTATTAGCATCTAATATTATTAAAATATTGAATGAAAGTAAATTATATTTAAACGTAGATAATTATTCTTTTATTTTATTATTTCAATTTATAAGTTATATTCAATACTGATAATATTAATTTTAAATTGTAATCTGTTAAAAATGATATAAAATTGATAAAATGTGTCTTAGTATTAATTATGTATTTCTAAACTATATAAAATTATAAAACTAAATTTTTTTCTTTTTAGGTTTTTAATCCATATTAAAATATCAATTTACAAAAAATTGAAATTTAAGAATAAAATAAAAATAAATAGTTAAAAATTAAAAATACGCAAAGAACAGGAGACTCAATTAGAACTGATAAAAGTGCTGGAGAGACTTTATAAATTGGTTCATTGTTATTGGAAAAAATTTTAACATATTTAAATTCCATGACTATTTTGGTTTCCGCGGAGATGACTGATTTGCATAGTCATTTGAACTTATGTTAGCAAACTTACGGACCTGATCTCGACATTCTCAACACACTGCGAACGTGCACATACATTCATGTGCTTTTGTGAGCAATAGTCCAATGAATAGTCGAAGAAAAGTAGAAGTAAAAGCCAATAGTCGCCGACGGTTTGCTAATGCATTTCCAATGTACATCCGCTTTGTAATCGACATGCGAACCTTGGACAGGCCATTCCAAGACCAAGGCACCATGAAACTGATCACTCTGTTTTGAAAGCACGGTCTTGTTCTCTAGAGAGCATCTCTAACGACGTATTCTCGGGTATAAATGTTATCAGTGGGATTCGCTTGGCGAAGAGAACATTTATTTTTTGTCTTATTTTTTTCTCTTATTTTTTATAATTTTATAATAATACACTGAATATTAATATCAGTTTTGTTAAATATATTAATAATTTTAATGTTAATGCCATTCTAATGTTAATAAATATAAGTAGACAAGCGAAAATAAGAATACCAAACTATGAACATAATATTATATTTTTTTTACTAAATGAATTTACTCTCTTTAACTCAATTTCTGAAACTTGAGATAAATTTTAAAATAAACATTAGTTTAACGAGTTACCTACTTTGAAGTTTACTTTTGCCCTGGATTTTATACGTAACGAAGAAAATGAGAAAGAGCACCTAAACTTTTTCAAGCAATTTGTGTTTTTATTGATTTAATAAGATATACATTATAAGAGCATCATATTTTTAAAGAAAATTTTGTTTGATCATTTGGCTATTTTTACTAATATTTAATGAAAATTTATTGAAAATGTATTAATTATATATATATATATATAT
>NW_017295969.1:566971-601674 GCF_001594075.2 Trachymyrmex cornetzi
TGGGGGGTTGAAACCCCCCTCAAAAGATAGATTTTTTGAAAAATATTTTGACGTGTTTCGGCGTTTTTAGAAAATTTTTTTTTCTTTCAAGTTATTAGCCCGGTCCGCGACTTAATGGACACCCTGTATATACTCGTATATAGAAAATAAATATAAAAGCTCTTTTATTCAAAAAATGTTTTGTAGAAATATAATGTAATGTGTAAAAATTAAGTAAAATAAATTTTGCAAAAATGAATTTTTAAAATTATTTATATTTTTCAAGAAAGAAAGAATTCTAATATTTGTAAAAAGTTAAAAATTTGTATATTTTATCTGTTCAATTTATCTAACACAATTTTTACTGATTAAAAGTAAAATTAATATAAAAAAATACAAATGTAAGAAAGATGCAAGAATCTTATGATCTTTTAATGTTTTAGAATTTCTTAGAATTATGAATTTTTTAAATTTAATTTGAGTAAAAATTAAATTTCAAGTTTACAATGTCAAAGGCTATTTTTTAATTATTTATTTTTTCTGTCTATCTTTAATATTAAATATAAATAGCAGTGATAAATTTTAATTCTTTTAAATTAAAGAAATTATGAATGAATGGTACTACACTGTAAGTGTTCATGAAAGTAACCTAATTTTGAAAAAATAGTGTATGAAGAGGTTTCGGATTTCAAACTTATTGTATAAAAAAAGAACATATGTTAAAGTAAAGGCAAGAGAACGAAACGAAGGATCGAAAAAGACTGACGGGAAACGTAGGCAGGGACAAGCTGTGTAGGTGGATAACCGCAAAATGGACAAAGTATTGTATATCTGTCTCGAGAGTGCGGTGACACACACTTAGTGTGAGAAGCAAAAATCGGGAACACGATATTCCACTTGGCGCGCCGGATCGTCCGTGCCATAGCATAGTATGGCGGGTTAAGAAATTGAAATCGATTTGGTGAATCTTTCGCTTCGATGGCCGTCGCAGCCGCGGCCGCTGCGTCAATGTTGGACGATTTGCCGCTAATTGAGATTAATGCCGGCCGCGAATTCTCCAAGGTAAACGGAAAGTCCCGCGTAGACGGGATAACTGCGGTGATAGCTATCTGGTACAACGGTTCGCGTTGTAACAAGACTCGTGCGTACTTAACTGCTCCTCAGAACGAGACGAGTACTGATAACTGCCACGGTGAACGTGCTGTGCGTGCCTGTGTACCTCAGTACCTGTCTGCCCGCATACCCGAGAAAGAGAATCTATCTCTTATCGAGAAAACGAACCTTTGTCGCCTTTGTCAATTTTGAATTCACTTTGCGGCGGTGATCTTTCTTCCATTCGTTAAGCGATAAAACGTATCGATGTAAAGATTGTTAATCGAGGCTTTTATTGCCGGCGAAAGCGTGAAATAGCGTGCACACATTATTCTGTATAAACGCGCACGGCCAGATGAGAGATTCAACCGATTGGCTCCGCTTCAACTAGCATCACTAGTAAAAACTTTACGCTCACGTAATTGAATTCTCTCAAAACACTGTTATGTCCCGCGCGTGATCGATAAGGCTGCGGTTATAGTGGACGGAATATATCTATGTGGGTACACCAAACTATAGATCACTCCGATGAATTTAGAACGAATATTAGAACTAATCAAATATATTGAGGGATATATATAGGTATATATATCTCCCTTGCTAATTATTTTATCAGTTTTCTTTTGTGTTACCTAATTTCGTTTAGATTAGAAAAACCGAATTAGAATCGAAAATTTTTCCAAAAGTTACATTATAAATTCCACCTTATGTTATTAATGTAACAGTGTAATGTTACACTATTAATTTGTACATATTTAGCAGAAAGTGTTTACAGGCATAATAATATTAAATTGAAATATGATAAGAAATAAAAGAATTTGCAATAATTATTAAATCATCCTAATCATTCAGAATATTAATTCTATGGCGCACATGGAAATTACCTCTAATATATTATTAATTATAAAATATTAATTATCTTGACATTGTTTCATACCTTCAATTTTATAATAACTATATTGCTTTTTCAATTTTCGAACACATAAATCTCTTCTCAATCAAAAGATATAATCGCGGCTATCGGGGCAGGATTATATGTATCTCACAGATCTGAAAAAGATTAATCGGTGATTTATTATTGGCCTAGCTTCGTACGTTATGTCCTTTCTCTTCAGACTTCGTCTCAATCCTTAGTGAACCGCCCGACGATGCCAACGAAAATAATTTAATTGTAATGATTACTATTAGTAATCGTCTCGATTTTATCATTCATTTTTTCTCCAACAGCGTTCTGCTATTACTCAAAAGGGAAAAATGCGACACGTCTACGACCTTGATAACCTCCCTAGTACCTAATTAGTTCGGCCGCTTCTGCCGTGATGTCTGGCGACGACGATGGCGTCGGCGACGCCGGCTGCAGCGCGGATTAACGGCAGTATTTCAGTCGATGGTTTTCTCCATGGTAATAAGCGAACGAGACTGCGGCAGCGAGTGTCAACAAAAACTAGTTTATTAATATGGATAGCACGTTTGGTGTAATCTACGTCTTTACCTCCGCCATGACGTCGCCGCTGCGCCGCCACGATATTCATCCGGGGTCGGTCCTGTCGTTCTTTTTGGTACGTGAGAGAAATGACACATCGAAGAAATCGTTTCCCAGATCGTTTTTTGTCGTCGATTTTTCCCTCGGACTATCTGACGGATCGATCGACCTAGTCGCTGCAAAATATTTTACAATTGATAGATGGTTTCGCTTCGGATTGTCGGATCGATCACTGTATTGAGAATGATATGTCGACCCGAAAAGTGCATTGATCTATTTCATTGACGATACGTTATCGAGTTTATGAGCTCTTCTCTCTAGTTGTTATTTCTATTTCTGGCGATCTTTGAGAAAAGCCAATGTAATGCTCAAATAATTTACCTCTTTATGTATACATGAAACATGCCTATATGAATTTTATTTTCTCAGAGTTAATCTTATTATCTGTTGTGAAATCTTTAAAAGAAATATATTATACGCATATCCTAAAAGCATTCTTTTAATATCTAGTGAAGCTTATCTTAATTATAATCTTGCTCATCATAAAATCATTATTTGTAGTCTTTAATAATATATTCCGTAATATATGCCTCTTTCACTTACTAAACAAACTTTTTGTTTACCAGTAAAATGTGCAGTTTTCAAAACTTTAAGTTTATCACAAAAATTATATTTACGTGTAAATGATCTTCGAATTATATATCATAAATTTTTGGTTTTATAATATATGTAGCAAGAAAGTATACGGATTACAATTTTTAATATTTTGCGAGAATTCTGATATATTTTATTTCTTTTTACTTTTATATATTTTATACTTTACATTTTTACATTATAATGTAACCTCGAGTTTATTTACTTTGTTCAGTTTTAAACTAAATTTAGACACAATTATATTTTTGTAATTGAAGAGCAATTCTTCGGGCAAGTTGTAAAGATCGACATCCTATGCTATATTATACGATACACGTGTGTTCTATAAGCCATAGAAGAAATTCCTGAATTGCAAATTGCAATCTAAGACAGGAAATCGTAGTTATGGAAGTAACTGGAAGGTATACGTTGCACGTATTAATGTTCCGTTGGCCAATCTGCACGTCGTTACGTTAGATAAAACTATGCAAAACTACTGCAAGAATCGTCGTTCTCTCGATAACACTAATTATAGTGAATTATGCTAATGATATTTTTTGTGGTATAACACATCCTGTATAAAACAAGATTGCTTCTACTTTAGGTAAACTAAAGCTAATAATAATTAGAAAATTATTGTGAGAGATTAAAGAAATTATAAAATTTATAATTAATAATTAAATAGGAATTAAATTTTATAATTGTATTGTACAATAAGATAACAAAAAATTTCTATTTTTACATATTCTGACTATAATCATGGAAAAACAAAGAGATTTACAACATTTATTGATTCTTGACGGTTGCTGGATGATTCGAGACCGATGGCTATTCACATTAATTTTTGAAGATTATTGGTACCTTTTCTTTACATCATAATATTGTAAAAAATTAAATTAAAAAAACGGCCGTTTTTTTTTTACTGTTTTTATATTTTACATTTATTTATAAAGCTTTTTAATTATCTATCAAGTACGAATCAAGGATATCAAGTATGAATCAATCATATGGAGATATAATTTGATAAACGCATTATCATCTATTGGATATCTATTACGAAGCACACGAAGCACATTTGCAGTTTTATTTTTAAGCAAATCCTAATTTTCAGTATTTGTTTCCATTATTTTTTAATAAGCAAGATCTGTTATTATTATAGAAAATAAAATTGAAAATTGTTACTTAAAAAAATACAACTAAAAAAATGTTATTTTCGAGGTATTATTTATGAATGAATTAAATATAAATTTATTCTATAAAGAGTGAATTAACATAACTTCACTTTCAAAATCATTACAACTTAAAAAGAACAGCTTCAACAAAAGTTATCAAAATTATCATAAGTTATCATAACTCAAAAAAGATAACTTTTAAGAGTTATAAAACAAAAATGATATTTGATCATGTTAAGAAGATATTCTTTTTGATTATTTGATTAGTCAATAATTCTCTATAAAATTGAAAAATAATTCAACTTTTTTGTGATAAACTTAATTTTTTTAGTTGTATTATTCTTTAAATATAGAGGAGCGATATTGTTAACGTTTTATTTCTTAGGTATACGTTCGATACTTAACATTTCTCTTTAACAAGAAATTGTCCTTTATTTTCACTTTGAAAACATCCAATGTGCAAATTTGATGCAGGCTATAGATTATGTACGACGTCGTGTCGCAAATATTCAATAATGAGAAATCGCACGGTGGTGCGACCAGGTTTGTAATATATTCGGTCGGTACCCGATTGAAACAGGTGCACGTGAGATCGGAGACGAGCAAAAATAACGAAAGCAGGTTCGTTTTCCCGATAAGCGTGCAGCCGGACCTACTTCTCGAGCCAGTTAGAACATCGGTCGTAGTCGGCGCCATAGCTCTGCAAGTGCCATCCACAACCGAATGCTCTCACGCCAATAAATGCTTTTAACGGCGATGCAAGGCGACGATGCGCGAGCGATCTTCTTCGGTGCGGCCCGATTCTCCTCTTTTTATCAGCTGAAACGGCGTTAATGCGAAGGCGAGCGACGAACCTCGGCCGCGACATTCCTGACTCTTTGTTCGCGGAAACGACGTGCCAGACCCAAGAAAAAGATATCCACGAGCGCGACACCGACCGTGGAATAATATTTGCAAAGCTAATCGTAATACACATGGCTACTGTACCGTCGTCTTCTCTTGACAGCGTTTTTCGCCCGCATTTCAACGTCTCACGCACAAAAAGGCATTAACACTTTATCGACTAAGTATTGATATTTTTATTTAATTAAATCGGCAGTGCGATTAATATTATGATTAACATCATTAATAAATATTCATATCGAACGTTATAAATCGATATTATTAACACAAGTAAAAGTTTATAGTTACTTTTACAGTCTTTTATATATGCAAGAATTAAATTTTATTATAATCAAAGTATCCTTCTTTGCAAACTAATATATCAACTTTATTTAGCAACAAATCATTTTTATAAATATATTGTTCTAATTACCATAAGTATATATTAAGGAAAATAAAGTAAATATAATACATACAGCGAGAAAAATGTTTGGTTGGATTAATTGGAATTCTAATTGAAAATGGACGAATCGACAAAAAATTTTTGGTTAAGTCTACTAATTGTAGCTAAGATTCTGTTTGATATAATTAGAATTTTTTGGTTCGTCCATTTTCAGATATTTTTCTCGGTGTATATGCATAAATCTAAGGAGATATTAATTCAACATTATATTTTTACTCTTTTGTTATGTAAGTTTTTGCAAATAAGTTCCTTAACAAATTTAATAGTGATTACTAATTCAACAAAAAACATATTTTATACAGTGAAGTTGCCAATTTAATAACAGGGTCATTATTAATGAAACTTTTGATTTGTCCAACTTAGCGTTACATCAAATCGGACAATTTGATATACAATAAATCTTGAACATTCTTCAATTTGTGTTGTTTCTCATTATACTTGTAATTGCGTCATCAAAAATATTATACTGAAGAGGACCCGAAACGAGGGTCGAAACGTTTATCGACTATTTTAAATTCTTATGATAAAGTTTGAATTTTTCACACACGAACACCCTGTGTTAGCTCATAAAGGTATTATCCACAGTAATTGATTTAAGGAGATATTGTTTCATAATTCACATTTCGTATCATAATTGATTATTTAATTACTATTTTATGAAATTTTTACGAGGATATTAATGATTATCTGATACAATGTCATTAAATATTAGCTGAACGTTCGTTATTACTTGATTATCGGTTATTGGCTATTAACTAAGGACTTTATTTTGCGACACTCTGAAATATTAATTTATGTTATTTTTCTGCGCGATCTGAATATAAATTATGTTTTACGGTCGTAGTGGTAAGTGCGTCGATAACACAAACTTATCTACTGCGTGCAGGCGCATCTCCAACTCTCGTTTCTCTTTTCTCAATTTTCACAAATCAAGCGATTGATCTTTCTACTTCGTCGTCATTTCCCGCTTCTACGATGATTTGCTTCTTTAAGCCACGCGTTTACGAATGTGAAGATATTACTTTATCGTTCGTAAAGTTGCAAATTAAACGGATACACGCATGAAATATTATCCGTACGCGATAATCATAGGGTAACTCAATTCGCTCAGGCAAAAACGCCACGATCGGAAGCGAGTGACGAGGCACGTAGGTGGTTACGTACGCTTGAACAAGTTTACCAGCGGACATAAAAGGTAATGCTGCGAGATAAACGCCTTCGCATGTGTCGCAATGTCGATGACTTCGTTCAGACTGAGCGAAATCCAGAAACTGTCAACAAGCATGATACGTGATTAAGATTCTTCAATGCGAAGAATGCAGAAACTGTCAACGAGCATGATACATAATTAAGATACATGATTCTTCAACTCTTGGAATAATCATTCTATTTTGAATTCCTTATTATCGAGAGAGAAATGTCATATTAAGAGTGGAAACGTAAATCAATGTGTATAGATTTGTCTCAGATATTTTATCTCTTAAAATTAACGACTTAAAATAATTATAAAGCTAAAAAAAATACTGACAATGAGCATTAAGATATATTATTATGAGAATTATTGACGTTATTATATTTTGTTTTACACAATGTTACATATTGTATATATAGGATGTTTCGGTCATTGTATTTTTAAACAGTCAATTTTCTCCTTTTCGAAATTATTGATGATAAAAAAGTGTTTCAAATAAAAGTGGAATGATTTCAAGGGGAACAGTTTGACGTATTTTGCTCACGTTGTTCTTTTTCTAGATGGAGCTAAAAAGATATGAAGGTCACATTCACTTTTTAAAATAGAATTATATGATATTTTCAATATGATTCTTTAAATTATTCTACATATAAAAATAATAAGGTAGAAATATCAAAGAATTAATAGTTTAAAAGATATTTTATACTGACAAATTTTCATATAAAATATAACGTTTCATAAACTATCAATTTTTTGGTGTATATGTAGAAGACACATTGTAGTTTAAAAAAAAAGTGCAAATTGCCAAGTGATTCTAAAGTTTCAGGTACAGTTATCCCAAAATTAATAGTTTATGAGATATTTTTTATTTCATATATATATATCTTTAAATAATGATACTGTTTAATAGGTTACACATTTATTATAATATCATGATATTATCTAATAATAAATATGTGTATAATAAAATAATAATATATGTTTCTTTTCTTGGTCTTTGTTGTTCTTTTAGTGGAAAGTGAAAGGTCTATTGATTCCATTTTTTTTTCTACTTACACAATTCTAGAATTATTATCATTAGATTTTAGATTCAATAGAAATGGGATGTGGGTAGCGTAGAAAAAACTGCGGTCGATGGACGCGCGTGGCAATGTAGTTTGCGCCTTTTTCAAGGTGCGACGCAAAGGATCGTGTAAATCATGCTGGGCAGGTGGTGGTACTGTGCGAGAAGTGCGCGAGAACTTCGCCTTCGAGTTCGAATTTACGATTCTTCGCCAGGGAAGATAACCGGAGATAAAGTGTACCGGGGTGCGCGGAGTTATGAGGCTGAGTCGGAGGCATTCAGTCGGCGGGATAGCGTCGCGTGCACGTGTGTGTCCCGCGGTGCATCGCGGTGGCATGGCGCGTACTCACTGGTACTCATGGTACTCACGCCCGAGCGCGTAGGTAGGTAGCTGGGTCGCTAGGTAGATAGGTTCGGGTGTGGAATTACTCCGTTCGTGGCGTTCGTACTTCTCAGCCTGAAGGTTTACAGCCTGCTGCCGTGAAACGGCGGCGCCATGCAGCGGCGCATATGCAGTAAAATTCGAAACCCGTCGATCATCCGCAAAAATAGCTGACGAGTCGTCGTTATTTCTTATCACGCCGTCGTACGCGCGTAAAAGGATCTGCCGTTTAGCACAGTCGTATGAGCAAATGCGTTTCCAGCGTGACCTGACCCGGCAGTAAACTCGTTAAGCTATAGACATCGCATATTCCTCCTGTTACTTCGATATTCAATTTAAGCGACGCTCGGACGAGATGTTGAATGCAATTGACACCCTATAGTCTGAAGTTATGTTGAAAATAAATTACACGCATAATCGCGCAAGTTGATTGTAATGATGGTGTTTTACTGCGAATGTGAGTAGTGAATGTAAGTAATAGGTATGTCCTTTAACTGCGTATTAATATGTTATTTACACGTTGTGTGTGAACATACGTATATATATTTATTTTGAACCGTATATTTGTAGAAGGGATATTAAATTTTGAAATATACATTATATATAGTTGTGCCATAAACTCTGTTATTAAAAAAAATATTTATTGTCGGATTTATTTCATAACTAAAATAAAAAGCAGCACGAAATGTGTACTTATTTTAATAAATTGGCCAACTATAAAAGTAATCATAACTAATTAAATCATTATTTGTCATAATTAATTTAATCATCAAAAATTTTTATCTTTTAATTTTACGAATTTCTTTACTTTCGTACGGTCGTACTTGGAACTTTCGCAGCATTTAAAATCTCGATGTTGGTATTTTTACAAGATCAATTTTAGAACTTCAATGAGATTTAAAGTTATTCTGTGTTTAAATTTTAGTGGAAAGAGAAAACAGTCTAAATTTCAATGCAATAACTTGAAATTTTACGTGCTGTGAGTTTAAAATTCGATTGTTTAAAAGAATTTACTTGAATATTTACGTTTATTTTTATATTGTAATTAATGAATATATTTTATTCTACTTTAGTTATTAATCACAGAATTTATGGTACATTACGTATGTAAAATGCCAATCCGTAAATAAATTATAATATATTTTCGGATCAATACGATGTGACTTTTTAATGAAAACTTTTTAATTGAAATTGATATTTGATTTAACAGTTACATATTAAAACGTTTAATATTAAAATGAGCCGACAGGCAAGAATTCCGATATAAATTATTGGAAAAGAAAAGTCAACCATAAAATCGAAGGAGAAAGATGAATACATTACGTCCGATTATCATATTCGAAACTTTTTGTTAAATTGAATTCGAAGTACCTATCCCGTTCCATTTTTCAGCTCCGTGTCATGATAACAATTCGCAGTGCCCTCTCGATATCGTATAATCATTTGCATAAAATGTATGGATTTCATGTGAAAACTAGACGAATACAAATCCTGGATGATGACGGCGTACCGTTACATTAGCGCGATACGTAGACGGGCATCATTACGTCCGTTCCTACGTCGTCGTGAACGGACGATCGCCAGGAATGATAGAGGGCAAGGGTGCTTCCTCAAAATGCGTTATTGCCGTCTCTCGATCGTATCCCCCTGTCGGGCCCCGGAGTAATAGAGAGGAGCCTTCTGCAGTCAGCGGGAGTCTGACCCAGGATCACGACTTACGAATAATAGCCGAGCGCGCGCGGGGTTCGTCTATTCCCGCGGATGCATCGATCTTGCGCCTACTACTCTCATCCTTATAAGTCGCATGCCAATATCCCACAGTCCAGGAACTCATTATCTTGCGTCTGCCTCAAATCGCCCACGTTCGAAACACATTACGTCCAACGTATGTGGCGTCGTGTGAAAAGGTCGAGGGTCAGAGACAAAATTCTTATCGGGATACACGACCTTTCTTTCGCTTTCCCATGTTGTCTCACAATCAGTAGCATGTTTCCCACATTCACTCACTTTTTCTGTAAATTTGATTTATACGTAATCCATATCGCGGAATTCGTTAAATTAAAACAAACATATTTCTTTTCAGATTATTCAGATCGTTTGTAGTACATGTATTTCATAATGCGTAACCGGTTTATGCTGAAATAAAAACGCATAATTTCTTTTAAGAGATTCAACGTTGACAAATTTTAATAAACAAGAGTTTTTTTTTGAATATGAATTATCCTATTTTTTTTTAATCAATTCAATAATTGGTATAATTTCTATTTTAGCAAATTTATTAAGTTCTTATCAATCTTTGATAAAATCTCTCGATTTGTGAAGAAATATTGCTTTAGACAATTATATGAATACATTAAATATATTAAAATTACAAACATTATCAATTTTGTAATATATTTCAGTAACTTATTCACTAATATAATTTACTAATATATTTTTTATAAAGATTATGATATCTAGAAACACAATCAATACTAGAAAAATGCCTATTACGGTCGAAGCTGAATCTTCATTTAAATAATTCTTGCATATAATACTTGCATATACCATATTGTAGTTTTTTTAGAACTGCGGCCCGAATTGTTTTTCTGACTATAAACGCAATTAAAACTACTTTTATAGTAATCGCGAATTAAGTTGACAAGCAATTTAATAATTTGTTGCTACCATTAAGTATTATATTATAAAGATGTTAATATGTTGAAATGTATATATGCAAGTACATATATAGTGTGTATTAGTAATTCAAGATTAAATTATTTAAAGCAATGAAGATCCAGCTTCAACCGTAATAAGCATTTTTCTAATATTGATTGTGTTTCTCACATATATACGGTCTAAAATAAAGATTCTTAATATTAATGATATCTAAATTTGTCCTTTTACAAAATTAACGTATAAATTTTTAGCTTCTCAATTTATGTATTTATTTTAGTAAACAACGTATATGAAAAATATAAGTTTCTATATACAAACAGGAATAACAGCGATATACAATAAGAGATATACAAACGGAGAAGTTGTATGTTCGATTGATGTAATATACGAATTCGAGTAATGTACGAAGTTGCTGAATTTTATTTTTATTAGACAACGCGCCAAGAATCACGGCGACGCCGACGTCAGGACGTCGACGTCGTTCTGATTTCTCAAGCACGAAAGTTGCATATGTACTTGGATCGTTTGGCTGCTTCGCGAAAATTGCATTCTCGTCAAGCGATAAAAAGAACGGAATCGCGAGTGGAAAACTTGCAGAAGACGAACGGCAGCACTTCGTTTCTCTGACGGAATTTCTCCGTGGGCCAGCGAATAGCGACAAGCAGTTCACAATAGATCCTTGTAGTTTCTCCGGCCATGTAATTTCGTTCTGGCGGGGATCATTTACTGTCCGCGGGAACTACGGGGTGGATATTACGCGGAATCATCGTTAAAGCTCTATCATTCTATGGTGAACAATCTCAAAGGCTCGTGGATGGGCGCTTCATCCTTTATCAAGAGAGTGATCGATCTCATTTTCTCTCAATTTCACGTTGGTTGGTAATGCACTCGCGTACACGCACGTACAGCACGATACTCTTCTCTTTCAACGAGATTGCCGTGTAGATGTTTAAGTGGGGTTCGATTCAATAAAAATCACTTTTCCGCATCACGGTATCGAAGGAAGGATCGTGAGATTGGTGTAGCTGCTTGCTGAGCCGTTAGAAAAAAATAGAAGTTGCTTTCTGATGATAGCTAGACTTCGAATAGTAATGCAATTAATTCTCTCTGCTCTATACGTAGTAGTTATATATTGATCAGGATTGCAACACAGTTATTTATAAATCTTAACTTAATAAATGTTAGAAATTTTATAAGTGATAAAAACTTTAATTAATATACATAGATTTTTTTATAACAATGAGATATAAATTGAATAGAAAGAACGAAGTTTGCTGAAGTATCTAAAATTTTAACTAGATATAAATTGAAGATAATTTTGTTTGGGCCATCAAAATAATTGTGTAGCAACTATTTTGCAGTTAAGCTCAAATTTCAAATTTTTTTCAAATTTTAGATGGATAGGTTTAATAACTGATTAAAAAATCTGTATTAATATATTTTTATAAATTTTAGTTTTATCCTAAAATATTCTGTGTGAAGTATTTTGTGTTTGAGTTTATCGTAATCTTGAATTTGTTCTTTATATGTGTACATGTTTGAAATAGTATTGTAAATATAACAATTTGTCTCAGCTCAGTAACAACTTACCTCATAAAGTTATAAAGATGTCATTTTTTCATGCTGTTACTCGACGCTCGTTTTCAGCGTCAAAATAGCTTATGTGAAAAATTGGCGCTTGATAGTGAAAATGCATGAAAAGTACGTAGCGTCATGTATATGCATTCAATCTTGAGCCGAGCGATCTGACGCTGAAAATTGGATTTATCCATCGTGCTAATGCTTTTTTTCAGCGTTATAAAATGGCACCTTTACAATTTACCTACTAACGAAAAATTTCAATTTTCAATATTTAAAAATATTTATGCAAATTAAAAAAAGAATTGATTTATTCAATTATATAAAGATCTATTTAAATCAATGCACAGATATTCATTGATTTAAATGTGTACATTAGTTTGGATAAAATTTTAATAAGAAATGTGACAACTAGTCTCGATCTCTTTTACTATAAGAGCACTTTAATTTGCAAATATTATAAAGTACTTTTATAATAGAATTTTATATTCCAAGAGAAACTTTATTATAAATCCTTATATAGCGAAAAAATTAGAGGCTTTCAACAATAAATCATTAGTAATAAATCAGAAGTCAAAAGTTGAAAATTGACCAATCATAGTCGATTATTCTTTTCACATTCGACTGTGATTGATCAATTTCTAACTTCTGATTTCTGATTTATTACTAACGGCTTTATAGAAAGCCTCTTATAATGATCTCTTATGAATTGAATAGTATCATTGAGCATTGAACGTTCTACAATGTTTCAACTTACATCTTTCGTAAGGAAAGGACAAAAATTCCGACAATTTGTAATTTTAAAATTACGAATATTACTAAATACGCCAAGTGTCGAGCATTATATATGACAGCATACTATCTTAATCCCGCTTGAATTCAGAACTCAATCACGCACTATATACCATTTCCCTAGAAACGGAAAAGTTATCCGTGGGCTTGCAGGAAGCAGACAGCATAAGGAAATTTGTGCGCGTGTCAGGATTATGCCGTAGGCGATGCCATGAGGCGAATATATGGTTACATGCGGCGCGACGACGTTTCGGTCCGCTGTGCACGTACGGGATCCCGCGGTTATTCAATGCAACAAGGTTGCATTACGCTGCGGGAGTTGCGTATGTCAGAATATGTGGTAGAGCGCACTGTAGCATTGGATTAACGTTATTATATTTCGTTAGTCAAGAAGCAAAATTTTATCTTCCCCCCCTCTCTCTCTCTCTCTCTCTCTCCTCCTCTTTATTACGCCTTCAGCACAGAATATTAAAACTATATGTCGCATTTTGTTCCGGGTCATAGATTCTTAAATGTATATAAGTTTAATCTTTGCGTGACACTGAAACTGCCAATAAAAAACTTTGTTTACGGACAGCGTTCTAACCGACACAGTTAAATGATCTTGTCGTGTCGTTCCGACTGAATGAAAATAGAATGTGGAATATCACTATGATGTAGAAGAGAAGGTGTGTGATACCGTGACGAAGTTATCGCTCGCGTCAAGTATACACCTTGCAACTTTACTCTCACGTCCAATGCAGAGAGACTCGCTCGAGTCGGATAACAGGACGGTATTTCATTCTGCACCGAGACATTCATGTGCGTAACTGTGTTCTTTATTCGCCAGACGCGACCGGACTAAGTGCTCGGCGAGCGTGATATCTACTCATAGGTATTACTCAAGCGGAGACGCGTAACGACCGCAATTCCGCGACTGAGCGTAAAATCGCGGAATTCTGTTCGACCGCGTTCCGTTCTGCTGCAATATTCTCTTTGAAATATCAAATGATCTCTCTAGTCGGCAACCAAGGCCGGAACTGATCCTTTAGACTTGGTGAAATTTAAAAGAAACTCTCTACATTTATCGTTATTACCGATATAGTAATGACGAGTGAGAGAGAGAGAGAGAGGGGGGGAGGAAGGGAGGGAAGGGAGAGAGGAGGGAGAAAGAGGGGGAGAGAGACTTAGTGTAAAATATTAAATCTTTAAACTGAAAAACTTGTTACATTAAGAGAAAAGTTTTTAGTATTTATAACTATTGCATAGTAAATAACTGTGGTTATAGACACTCCATTTTTATAATTATTTCTCTTATAATGTTAGTAATAATACTAATATAATGCTAGTAATAATAACACGGTGATTTTTTTGCAAAATGGTGGTGAACACTATAATTATACACGACATAAAAAATTAAGGGATTATCTATCCTGCCCTTCAATTTTCAAGACATTGTATAACTTTGTGAAAAATATAATTATAATGATATGATAAAAAAAAAATTTAAAGTTTGAGGTTTGTACTTTTCGATAATAAAATTACAATGTAATTTTTTATGGAGCTACATGGATGTAAATAGGGATTTATCAAATCCGAATTTTTTTTACAAACATTACAAAATTCTATTTAATTCATGAATCACACTCAAAAGTAATTTAGAGCTCTTAAAAGAGTAAATCTTTGCATACTTGTTCATGTACGATTTTTTTCACCGAGTTGTTCAACACTGAAATAAAAAGCATTTTGTTGATTTTTACAGTTTATAAAAGATGAACAGAATAGTGGTCGGTATTTTTTAAGAAACGAATAGAAAGATTTAAATTTGCTCTTTAAAGTGCATGTGATATATGTATATGTAACACATAAGAGGATGATAAATCCGACCGTGCAACCTTCACACAATGCGTGTCTACTGCCGGATAAAATCAAGTGAATGTTCTTTTATTCAAAGTCGTTGCTTCGAACACAAAAAACATAAATTATGTTAAGATCATAATGTTCTTAATATTTCTTCGAGATATATCAAGTTGAATAATATCGTATAAGTTGTTTAATTTTTAGCATCTTATTTAAGTGAAATTTACGTACGAAAAGTTTCTGTATATAAAAAAATAGGTGCTTTCGATTTAATGACACAAATCAACACAAGTGTTGTTCTATTTTTGTTATTCACTGGAATGCTAAGAAAGATAGAATGATATTTGTGTTGATTTGTGTCACTATAATGGAAAGCATCCAACGATAGACGCTCTTAAAGAGAAGAGAGAAGAGAAGAATAGACTTTTCTATTTGTTTTAAAGAATACCGAGCGTTACTCCGACTTTCTTCTGTGGATAGTCAAAAGAGATGTTTTCTACTTCGGTGTTGAATAGTTTGATGAAAAAAAAACGTGTAATGCTGAATAAGTATGCAAATTAAAAATAAAGAGTAGTCATTTTTTAAAAAAGCTGTAAAGTGCATTTACGTGCGATTTAAATCATCATTTTTTATTTAAAAAATTCAAATTTGACAGATCTCTATTTGCATCAGTGTAGTTACATAAAAAATCAGTTAAGTCATTATCTAAAATACTAATCTAAAAAATAGAGATTTCAAGTGCTTTTTGGATCATTTTATTATAATCTCTCATTTTTGACGAAGTTACACTCTCTTGAAGATTATTTATTTTTGGAGAGCAGAATAGACGATAGGTGATAACACTAATAACTTTTTGATAAAGGATTTATTTTTTAGTGTATTTGTGGTTCTACATACTAAAAAGAATATGTAGTACCTCTATGTATTTGTGTGTGTGTGTGTGTGTGTGAGAGAGAGAGACCTTTATAAATATCTATGGATATGAAGATGCCTTTCCGAGTCAAACACTGGTAGTTCGTGTGTAAATGAATTTATTCGACAAATTTCGTTACCATACGTTTCAATCCTCGCTCTTCGGATCCTTATCAGTGTATAAAATTCAACAACATATCATTGTTCTTCCCGGAACTTTAATTACAAACATACATACTTGAATTATTACATGTTAAAAAAGATATTTACCATAATGAAATTCAATAATCCAACAATCTCATACATATTACAAATGATAGTAATTACAATTTAATAACTTACATGATAATGTTGAAATTTGACTCGGAAAGGCATCTTCATATCCATAGATTTATTCAACTGAGTCTAATTATATCCATCTATATATATTTTTATAAATATTCTTCTATAACTAGTAATCAGAACAATTGTCAAAGGCAGCCTTTTACTTGCGCTGAAACATATAAACGTTGATGTTTTCCATTGTAATCTACAATGAAACTCATAACAAACAAATATACACATGCTTTATTTGCACGTAAAATATAGATTTGGATTTCTCCAATTTATCACACAATGAAAGAGTAAACGTGCATATTATCAATTTACAAAGCAAACAGCAATGTTAATTTAAAAGAAACTCTACACTTATTGCTATTACCGATATAATAATGACGAGAGAGAGAGAGAGAGAGAGAGAGAGAATGACTATAATATTTTATAGTTGTTTTCAGGGAAAACCGTATATATTTTTGTATATGAAACTATATAAATTTAAAAGAATGATAAATAAAACATATCTATAGCTTATATATTTAATAAAATAAACAGTTCACAGAATGAAATATTTAACCCACTTTTATCAGTGAAAAACACATAAATAGACATAGTAGATGCATTCTGTTTCACGTATGATGTGTATAATGTATAATTTAGCCTTGTTTAATATTCGGTGAACAACAATAGGATAAATGATGCATCATGCGCATCATGCGTGAAACGGAATACACCCAAAGTCTTCTACACTTTAATTATGGCCGCCAAACATGAAGTGAAATAGTAGGATACCATAAGGATTATATGTAAATGTAAAAATATGGTATTCTCTTTGGCAATTAAAAAAAACTAACTATTACAATTTGCTTCTTGTAACAATTAGTTCTAATCTCTCCTGCATTATGTTTCTTAAATAGGGTAATTGTTGGAGTCATACTTACGGCGAATAGTAATTTAGTATACGCAGTATACTGGGACAAAGCAATTCGTAGTAAATTCACATCAAACATGTAACTATAGCATTTATGCAGCATTGAGCGTATTCCAAATATTATCAAGCATACTATGTAACATAATGAAGAATCAATGCGATTGATTTACGTGATTTTCACTTGTGAACGAATACATGGCTTTATATGCGTCGGCATCGATTGCACGGCGCCGCGCGCCGGCGTGACATTAATTTTCTCTCCGGGCGTGACTCCGTTTTCGGCATGAACAATGAAATAATGCCCTTAATAGTATCTGCGAAAGGTAACAAGTCCATGACACTGTCTCAGATTGAACTGAAAGAAACGTGTTGATGGCGATCGTGAATTACAACGGGCCGCTACTTATATGCCTGTCGAACCGGTAGCCAGCGCCTTAATGGCGCAAGTTTCGCCGATCACGCAGGGGAAACGGTCTACCATCGCGATTAACATCCGGCTGGGTTCCGATTTGCCACGCGTGTCGTTACGAAGCACGCAACACAGTTGCGTGGCGGCAACCGTGACTAGTATATCGGAGGATAATAATACTCGAATACTTTCGCGAAACGTACAATTTGGTTATCAATCTTGCGTGCCGTAAGTTCTCGTAATGATAATGAAGGAACTAGATTAAGTATCATTAGAAAAGGGCGGGATCGAGAGGAGTGTGTATTTAACTGAAGTACGCTTATCGGATCGCGCGAATATAATAGACATTTATCATATTCTGAGAAAATAGATTGTGTAGCTTTGATTAACAAGAGGCGTTTTATATTTCTTTGGACTCGGACGTTCAGGTTTTCATCCCTGTGTAACCGTGCGTATCTCGGTAAATGGAGAACGTTGTCGCGGCACGATACCACGGACGGGTGCTTCTTGTGCGTTCCCGTACCAAGCGTCTCGTGACGGCGGTTTCGTTTTCAAACGGCTTTCATTAGAGTCTTAATTATCCGCCGTGTAATATTAAGTTTTCGAACTGTTTAGCGCGGCACTCTCTCGGCTACGGTGGTGTAACAAGTACGCGTTACACCCTGATTCCTGATTATTAAGGCTAAAGGAAAAAGAAACGCGCTAATGGAGACTGTAATTTACAAAGCTGTGCTTGTCAAACGAAACTGGTCGCGGCTTAATTACGGTTTGCAATGCCTTTTACACGGCACAAGCGTGATACCGTGATACACGCGCGCACCATCTCTCAGTTCGCTATGACGCAATTCAGAATGTGAATGTTTTTATTCTTACATATGGCTACACCGCTCGAATAGGTGCTTAAGTAATTTCGTCACGTCGCTTTATTATTTTCTTAGAAATATTGATATTAAATTCTTTGCTGCTCTTCGTCCTGTAATACTTTTATAATTGTCGCTACATTTATACTGGCGGTCAGCGGAAAGAGGGAAGGAGAAGCGTTATTAACTGTAGCGGATAAATTCACTATATTAACGATGATCGTCAATTATGTCTATAAACCTATGAAAAACAGAGGAAGGAAGAGGAATCAATCGCGGTAATTATGACAACGTAGGGCAATATCGTTTGAAGATGAAGTTGCTGGTATTATAATAATAATAATTACAATAATGCTAATAAATAATATAATTATACTTTGGAAGCAAAATCGATTATGTCTGTTAAAATGTACGCTATAATTTGAGTCGTTACATTTATAAAGAAAGCATCGATGCATTTAAGCTTTTTTTAAAGCTAAAGGTCAACCTGATATTTAATTTTAATTTTTCTATAAGCAACAAATTAAATCTTTTGCATACTGAAATTATTAAGTATAAAAAGTTATATATGTTTATTTATTACGGAACACATAATAGAATCAGCTGGTAAATTTATTTTTTTAAGAATTAAGATTAACAATTTTTATTAACTATATTTTTATTAATTTAGAGATTATAAAATTATTGTTGCAAAAACAGAGCTTATAGATATAATAGAGATACTTGCCTCTGACTATAAAATTGCTATTTTGATCATTGATTTAATCTTTTAAAAATACAAACAAAAAATAACTCTCGAGAATGTCAAATAAGATAAAAAAAAAAACAACTCGGGCTAATGAGAGTTTTTGCACGGTAATTAGTGCAAAGACGGTTATCAAATTTCTCATTCTTATACAAACATTTAATTAATGTAACGTGATGATAATAATAATTATAGACGGTTTGGCTTCATTTCTATCCATCTTCAGTGTGTTGAGTTTTATAGTAGGAACTAATTGTAAACTCAACACACTGAAAATGGCTCGAAATGAAGCTGAAACGTTTATAATTATTATTATTTACGTTACGTTGATTAAATGTTTGTAAATTAGAAATTTGATACGTCTTTGCACTAATTACCGTGCAAAAACTCTCATTAGCCCGAGTTGTTGTTTATCTCATTTATCAATCTTTTAATGTTAACAAAATTAATTGTTTGTATGAGCTTTAATCAAGAAACCATTTCATTGTTTTTTTAAGCAAGTTCCAGGCATTTTGGAAGCGATTAAAATCAATTTGCACAAATTCATATTAATGATTAAAATCAATTTTCATAAATTCATGTAGCGCAAACATAACACTGACAGTGATTATTATTCGCGCCAGTTAAAAAATAAATAATATGCATTTATTTATATTTTTGAGTTTGTGAGATACAAATAATTATGTATCATGATTGAGCAATTATTGATAGAAAACTCACGTAAATCAAATTATTTTGTAGTATCCAGTGCAACAGATTCCAATTTAATATTTTCCAATATCGTTCGTCCATTTAGAAATAACATGTCAATAAACAGCCGATCGTGTGGTAGCTATGTACGTAAGCAACTACAGTGAGAGCAAAAAGTATACAAGGAAACTTTTTATAGAAAAAATCTTATTTGTAGAAAATAAATATTAATTAGCAATTTTATACAATGAGTACATTCTGTTCTAACATAAACAACCGAGCTTTACATGTATTTCTGATTTTAGAAGCTAAATTTCTCGACTGTACGAATACTTTTTGATTATCCAAATAATATAATTTTTAATTTTCGTTTATTTTTCGGATGATATATTTTCTATAAAATTAATACACATCTTTTTGGTATACATATAATTTTAAGTAATTTTATAGTCTATTTTATTCTTTATGAATAAATTGTTAATTATCCACCAAGAAAGTATCGTTAATTAAACGTCGAATCGACGTCAAATTAAACGTCAATTAAAGTGTTGAAATCATCGTATCGATGTTCATTCGATATTAATTCGATAATTCATTTCTTGTTGGATAATGTTTACTTTCTAAAAATAAAGTTTTTTTAAAAAACATTTTCTCTGTACGAATACTTTTTGCACTCACTGTATATACAGTTTGAAATTATAGAGGAATTAAATGGCACTTTTAAATATAAATTGTTAAATATATACTTTATTAGACTAAATGTCTTTCTATTTTATTGCAGTTTTTATTGAACTGCAAAACACCATGTTATATTGATCAAGAAGTTACTAATATTAATTATGCTAGAGTTTCCAGTATTGGTTTTAAAGTTTCAAACATTAATTGTTGATAAAGTTTCGAACATCGAGATGATTGTAATATTTCAAATATTAATTATTTTGAATTTTCCAATCCATACAAATGAGAGAGAGAGAGAGAGAGAGAGAAGTTTAAAAATAATTTTTTAAACTTTTTATTTTATATTATATAAATTATGTTTATTAGAAATTTATTAATTTTGTATATGGTATGAAAGTGAAAGTACTTCTTTTAATTACCTGTACATCCAATACTTATACAAAAAAGGCAATTTTAATTATCTATCCTATCCTATTCTAGGGTATATATGAGAGGAGTTTGATTGTTATCGGAAAGTCACGCGGTGGCTTTCGTTGATGAGACCGCGTTCGTACAAAAGCAAGCGGTCTACCTTGCTTTTATCCACAATAATCGTTGGCGTTTATCGAAGGAATATCGTGCCGGGACAAAGAGCACGGATTCCGCTACGTTTTATGGCGTAAAAATGTCCGGCCGATTTAGCCGCCCTTCTCCTTAGTCGATGGCCGCTACCGCCGCGAGATCTCGGTCCGACTGGAAAATTGCAATAATAACGGTGATTTCGCGTCCATTTGTCCGCAATGAGTGCACGTTGCGCGGAGTGCGGCGGTCGTGTTCACGGTTAGTAAATACCCGGCTGGTGTATATAATTTTCCTCGTGCCACTGAAAGTGCTCGGTTACCTCCTTTTTTTTCATCCACTCCGCAAACTTTCCTGGACGAACATACGGGAGCCGCAAGCATTCTCAAAGAAATACTAACACTTCGATAGATAACGAGCAGACGCGCTGAGGAATTCTGATGTAAGAAAACCATAGGCATATGATTTGTGTCGATGAACACGCTCGAATCATATACTTTTTCCCGCCATTCCGCAAACCTCCCGGATCACGCATGCGAAAAGTGATTAACTTACGATAAATATTACAACTGACCAAAGCATTCGGTATGATATATATCTAGGTCACACTTATAACAAAATTGAATGTAGTTCTATCAGTTCTATCACGTAACGGTTCTATCAGTACTTCCGAACCACATCTCTGTATGCATTATTATTTATATAAAATTATATTGCAAAGAGTGAGCTAATGTAAATTATTAATTTAAATTAGTATTTTGAAATTTTTGTTTTTCTATCAAATTTACGCTTTAACTTTGTATGAAGCATCCACGACTAATATATTTTTAGTTTAGTAAACAAATATGCAGCAAATATGACATGTAAAGTTGAAGCGTTTACTTTTTATTGCATTTTAATTATATCCGGTAGTCAATAAATTTTATACTTAATTTTGACACATGTAATTGTTAAATTAGTACTGAAGAGGATCCAAAAGGAAAAGTTTACTTTTTAAAATATGTTTACTTTTTATTGCATTTTAATTATATCCAATAGTCAATAAATTTTATATACGTACGTTTACTTAGTTAATTCATTGACGTTATCATTACATTATCATTACATTTTCGATTAAAAATAAAGAAATAAGGCGTATTAATGTATTGATTAAACTGAAAAAAAATTTGAGATATTAGAAGGATTGTTACATTATATTTCTAATACAAGTTCCCAATAATATACTATATTAAATTGCCGTGCATGTACACTTCGTTTTTTCGTATTGCATTAAATTACTGCGTACACTTCATTTGTCTCGTATTGTATTAAATTACTGCGTACACAATTTCATTTTAAAAAATTCGGATTTATTAAATGCGCGTACGTAACGAAGTCCACCTAAACTCGCATTGTATCATGAAATTCAATCTGTTTTATTAAGCTTTTTAACTGAAAACTGGAAACTGTTTCGTTTTTCGTTACATATTCAATCCTATTTCATACGAACGGCTACATTCGTCCAACACACGTTTCAATGCGAAAGTACCGCAACGATAAATTACATCTCTGAATCTCCTCAGACTCGCAATTAGATGCCTGGATAGGGAAAGCTTTGAAGTATCGAATGCAATATACCCAATACTTGTGAGCGACAATGGGAATAACGGTCGAGCGTAGATCTCGCTTTTGTCTCTCGATCGACGAGGTGCGATATACCAGGTACATCACCTACGCGCGCGATATACACGCTCGGACGAGCTGTCGTAAGTGCGCGATAACGCAAATCCGTACATGGTTCGTATACTGGCTGCGGAACGAGTGCGAAGCACAGTCCATTCGGCGTGCCCGGTACACCGTATTCGTTGAATTCCAATTCCGATTTGTATTCCAGCCACGTCCGTACGCTCTCTCATCCAGGGAGTATCCCGATTGCACAGATTGTTTCCGAAGCACGCCTTGCCCCGTACGATTGGCCGCGTGTATAAAGTAGACGTACCATGTTACGATATACGAACGTCATTATTCCTGGAAGAGGTATCCGTCCCTTTTCGCGTCTTCGTTAAGAAAGGAACTCGCGTATCCGCGCCGGAAGGACGGTTAAACGGTAAGCTATTAAAAGACGAAGCATCATCGAGCAAATTATGTTCGTTTGTATCCTCTTGTATCTTGCGTTGTCATCTATTTGGCAATTTCTTGGACATCGCCGGAGGATGATTCGTTAATAATTTGTTAGCATCGATAGTAGAATGGTGTCACGCTGATCCTTCTTACAATCGTATAGATCGCGAAACGTTTTTTACCTAAGAGATAATAACGAACATATAAATTACAATTACAGATTTATAATGGCTTGATAAATGGACCGTGTTTCTTTTTATCCGTATCACGGCTATCACGGCTATCACGGCGCGCACCATTTGTGAACGCGTGCGGCGAGGAGTCGCGCGGCATGACGCGACGCGCGATGCAAATAGATAGCTACGAGTCGGGGTATCTCCGACAAATCTCCGGAATCGCAATCGAAGGCCATCGGCGGGCTCGTAAATCGCGCTTTCTCTCTCTCTTCTTGTTTGAAGGTAAGTCTGCGGGTTCGTGAGTCGCGGACGACTCGTTCCGCTTCGGGGGCGAGTACGGACACGCACGCATTTACGCACTTACGCGCGTCCGCTAGCACGAATTACGAGCCCGTATGCAGCGCGTGCGTATGTGCAGCACGCACTCGCCGGATCCCGCGTCCTGCCGCGGATTATACGCGTGCATTTACGAGCCCGGCCGCTACGCGAGCGCACACGAATTGCCCGGAGCGATGGAGATTCTATCGTCTCTCGCACATGCGGATCGCATGCGTCTCGGTGGCGAAGCTGCAAATTGAACATCTGCCGTCTCGTCTGCACGAATGCGCATACGTGTCGTAAAATCCTAATTTTTATCTCAGCGTCGTCTGTAACGACTGCGAAACGCGGCCATTAAAATTGCTATCCAACTCCATGTCCCTTTATGGTATTACCGATGAAAACCTATCGCGATGGCTATTACATTTTCAATGCGGGGTTTAAGGGATTGTTTTATTTGTTCAATCTTTCATCGCGCGATAAATCGCAGGTATAATAAACTGTTTATATCTTTTATCTATTTTTGAAGATGTCATGAAAAGTAGCTTTGTCTAAATATTTTTCTTTTATGTGTTTTTAATCTTAATGTTGGATAAAAATTGTAAACAACGTATAACGCTATTATATTTCCTAAATGAAACAATTTTAAATCTATATGAATTTACTTTTTTATTTTTGACAATCTCTTCCTGAACTCGTCGACTAAAACATTTTAAATGTTTTACAAAGTGTGTTCGAGATGTTCGAGACATGTTATCGAAATTTTTATACTATGTAACATATATGGCAGTTTTATACATCAGGCAGGCTTTTTATACGATTGATATTAATTGTTGTAAGTTACGGCTGAATTAACACGAAGATTGTATATAAGAGAAATTCTCTCCGCTGTCTATTAACGTTCAAGCAAGGCTATTGATTATCTTGAAACGGAGAATGCGGAACGTATTCTCCAATTGAAAGTATACGAAAGAGGAAACACGCATCTCGTACGTATGATAACTGTTAATTAAGCGTGAGATCGTGTCCGGTCGATTTTTTCTTTCTTATGAAATCTTCCGAAAAATACCTTCTATGAGAAGTCGATCGAAATTATCACCATATTTTCGTAAGATATTTAATGTAGGAATAAACATTATTATTATTCAGTATTTAAATCCATTTCATAAAATTCGGCTAAGTTCTTAAGACCAATTATATATCCTATATAATTAACTAATTTGATTCATTATATATATGCTCTGTTTTTGTAATCATTGTTTTTATACATATATGAATAAAATAAAACAAATATTATTTAATTAAAAATATTTTCTATTTGTAATATTGGGCATATGAAAACTTTATGGGATCTTTTTTTAGTATTGCAGTATATTTTTTAAATTTCTAGGATTAACGATAAAAAACAGAAATGAAAATGTACATTAAATAAAAATTATATGCACAATATTTTAGAAATGTAATATGTGTAATATATCGCGATGGGCTATATAATTTAATGATGTGCTTGCGAAAGTATTGGTGGAAAATATTATTTGCGGATCGAATAAGATAATGATGATAATATCGGTTCGCATCGTATGCGGTTACAGGGGAAGTACCGCACAGTTAGATATAATTTTACTAGCTGGCATGTTAGCGCGATTTATGTCACAAGTAATTGATACAACACCGTCGACATGTCAGCGATTTGTAATACTACCTATACGTAACAAATTCGCGCAAATTATTATGTAAGAGAAATGAGATTAGCGGCGCTGTCGGGCAGTCGTGCTTATTAATCGTCTTACGGACCGGGTAAACGGCAACTTACTTTATGTAAAGCGAACGAAACCGTTATGGGCCTTTAGCCTGAGAGACTTTAACGAAACCGCGTGAAAACAGCCTCATAATTATATGGTTGAGATTTTACTGTTATTCGCAAATGTGCAATTAACGCTCATGAGATTAGAAGACCATATGTTTCGATTAGCTACCTGTTGGTAACTATTGCCATAGGACATTTATTATAATCATCGGCGACGGCGGCTTTCGCTCGTGCGTTTTCCGGACATAAATCTGAAACCTTAAACGAGATGAGTTATCAGTTGTGCTCATAATATCTCTATTTATATCGGAGAATGGCAGTGTATAGCGGTACCCTTTAAGTTAGCGAATGTGGCTTTGACCAACTATGAGATTATTGCACAATAAAGTAGCGGAAGAATCGTTAATTGTCAAGTAAAAGTCAATTAAACGCTTGGCCGTTAATTATGATAATGGCTCTCGAGTTCGTAATATTTCATTGGTATCGTAGTGCGCTGGTTCAGCAAAATTGTTATGCGAGTTATACTCGATAATTTCATGAGAAGCTCGATCTGAATTCTTTTCCACGTTCTTGCTGTCCAGATATCTCTATCTGGTAAAAAATTAACGCATGTACAAGCTAATATAATTGCGGCATTACATATTTGTGATTGATTAACTTTCCTGCTACTACAGAGTGTGAATCCATTTATGGAAGACGTAAAAATAACGCTCGCTATCTGCTCTGGGGGCTGAAGTAATAATAAATCTCTCTTATTATATCCAGATCTTCTACTGCAAGTATCTATTTATATGTTAAATAAGAGGGAGAAAGCAACATTAATTCAGATTAATTGGGATGTCGAAATTTCCATCTGCTTACATTTATATTTGTTTCAAAAATTTATTATTTAAGTTTATCTTGACTTTAATTAACATTATTGTGACAAATTAAGCACATTAAGAGAAAAGTGTTTGATATTTGTGACTGTAATTGCATGGTAAATTAATTATGGTTAGGAGCTCTATTTTTATAGTTATTAATGCTATAACGTTCGTGTAATAATAATTATATTTATAATTCTATAAAAAATAGTTATATATAGTTGGCATCGGAAATTATTACAAATTATGGTTACAATCATTGTTCTCTTATTGTCAATACATAATATATATTTTGTACGATCTTTTAAAAATTTTATTTACAGTTTAATTTTAATCAGTAATATATTTTTGTATTAAATTTTGGATTTTTTAAAATTCGAAAAAGAAACGTTATAGAAGCTTTAAAAATATGCGTATATTTTGTTTGCAGACATTTTCTAATTTTACCATTATTTTGTTTATTTTTTTACAAAATATGTCATTTTTTGTTTTACGTTCTTGATTTTTTGTAACGCGAGTCTCATTAATATGGAAATATTAATCGTGGATTTGTTTGTATGAAAATTATAAGTTATATAAACGACCTTTGTTTAACCAGCACTTTTGGTAACAATCGGGGTCAAGTAACAAAGAATAAATTGATGGATGATTATTTCGTTTGATTTATACTACTATTCTCTTGTTCCGGAAGTCGTTAAAGTATTGCCTCCGCGACTAGATCGATAGATCGTTGTTTGCGTTCCCTATGACATGCTCACTTTGTTGAAGAACAGTTAACATCTTGTCCGAGATTGCGGACAAGAAATTCCTGTGCGCCGCGTGGCTCTCAAATAAGTTTTTCCTTCATGCGACTATCCGCGGGTATATCCTGTATTTGCTACGATTTTGCTCGTTTTAGTGATGCTTAACGGCACAGGCAACTGTCTCTGTTATTTACTAGCCGCCTGATGATGATCCATCATTATACGGATGTAAAACGCGTACTTATAACGCAAGCTATTTTGTGACACGATAATAAAAATCGTTAATTGCAGATTATTCATAATTATAAATAATTTGCCGGAAATTATTTCTATAAAATAACACAAAAATAGGTTCTCCGTTTAACTTTTGATAAAATAAATAATAAATCTTACGTGCACAGAGAATTTCCTGTACCTTTAAAAGTCTGTAAATACATTTTATAAATGTAAATATATTTTTTAGCGCATCAGGAATTCAGGTTGTTTTATGTTCGTAAATTATAATTACATTTAACTATTTTTTAATGTCAAATGCATTCGACATTCTTTACATTTCCATTTATATTACATATTCGTGGCTTGCCATTTGTCATTCTCGCAAGCTTAAATTCCGCTTATTCGTGGAGAAGCTAACAAAAATAATGAAGTAAAGGGAAAAAAACGAAAGCGTTTAACGCTTTCATTTTAAACGTGTACTATTTCAGCTCGTGGCGCTAGGTTGTATTTTTCTTTTCGGTATTTCCGTATTCGTGGCAGAACTCTACGCGAATACAGACATTTACTGTGTTTATTTTTACTGTTTTCTTTTAGTCGTACATTTTATTCGTGAACTATTGTAGTACGCTTTCGCGTTACACGAAATCGATTTCAGTATTAATAGAGCAATTGTTTACTTTTATTTACGTCGGCAGATAATCACATTTATCTTTTATGAATCAATTGTATAATACATTGACACATTGAATTGTATCTTTACGATGTGTTACGAGTCGATTACAGTACATCCTTAAGCAAGAATAATTGATATGTTTGTATAAGATTTAGTCGAAAATTACACGTTAGAAGGTTCGTCCTCAATTTATGAGGTGAACGAACGTTTCTATCCAATTAAATGCAAATTGATGACGTGATGTTCGTTTTTTATCATATGTGTGTTGTATGTCTTGTAGTTTATCCGAAACTATGCGACGCCAAATTACATAGGCTGGAATAGTGACCGACTTGAAAGATAAACGCGCCGACACATATGACGTGGTATAATTATTATTACATCGCCAATCCAGTGGTAATATCAAGCAAGCCGTCTGACATTATTTAGCCGCCTTTATAATTTTATAACTGACAACAATCGCCAAGCAAGATACCCAGTTCATGTTAATTGCTTAATTACTTCCACTTCCTGTTGATACAAATCACGCGACGCATAAGAATAAGGTTGAGCTATTATAAGCTTCAAGATCACGATGACGTGATGACATACTCGTTGCCGTGATCTTTATGTTAAGGAATGCAATTTTATAAAATATGATTAAGAATCTAACAGAAAAAAAATATTTTTTAATATATTATATCTTTTAATATATATATATATTTTTTATATATTTTTATATCAAATTATATTTTTATATAATTCATTAAAAGAATTATTTATTTAATTTTTTGTTTATCTGAATGCGACTAATCTTTTACATATCATTTTTTATATCAGGTACTTTACAGAGTTAAAATTCATTTACATTTATACTTTTAACGTTACATTCTAATATCCGGTATACATTCAATTTGAACATGTAGGTCCATATTCAGAACGTGCTTTTATCGATAGATGCCACTTTTATTTCTGAAATTTTATATACTGCAAGAATTTTAGAAATAAAAGTGAGCATTTATCGATAAAAACGTTCTGAATGTGGACCTACGCATTTCAATTGAATGCATACTAAATATTAGAATGCAACTTTAAAAGTATCAACGTAACATAGATAAAAATATATTATATATAAAAATATTATTATGTACATATACATATAATGTGAATTATATGCTAAATGTGTGCTAATATTGTAATAAGCGCATTTTGAATCCGGGTTATAATTCATAAAAATCATCCAAGATACGTGCAAGATAAGAATCTTTCAAGTTCATTTCGGAAGTGAAAATCGATCGCAGCAGTAACGCGAAGCGCGCGATTCCACGACAGTCCACGCTCGCGATCAGGCGCAAAACCTTGCATCCAATTTTCTAGGAAGGCTCACGCGCACGAGTCCATATCGAACCACCAAGAGGCGCCCACCAATATTTTATTGTCGGCTGACAAACATGTTCTTTCACACACGTCAGTTTCGAGAACCGGAACGACGTTATCGCACCGAATCGCTCGGCGACACGCTCCGACCTTCTTGCTGCTCTTCTTCTCTTGGTCGTCCTCGAGAAAGAGATTCTTTCGCGAGAGGTTGCCTGGAGGGGCAAGGACACTTTAATCCTCCTACCTTCGAGGTTACCTTCTCAAACAGGAAGAAGAGGAGGAGGAGGAGGAGAAGAAGGAGACGACGACGACGACAACGGCGACGACGAGGACGAGGACGACGACGATTCAGGCTTCGGAAGAGGTAGAATAAGAACGAGGACGAGGTAGGAGCGAGATACCTGATTATCCAGGCATAATCGCGGCAGATGTGGTGGACGGGATGCGCTCAATGTAATCCTACTGGATGACGCCCGCATCCACGAAATCATCATTTGCTCGCGTCGTGTACTTGTTATCTGCGTTATTATCGCGTTATATTTGCATTTTCATCTCTGGTCAATTCTGGTCTTTTTAAATCAAGAGAAGGAAAGAGAGAGTTCCATTGCGACATTCGATAAGCGAGCAGCAAGAGCTCTTTGGACAAGCAGACGTTATTAATCATCGATTTACACGCTGCTGGGAGGTCCACCGCGCCGATATTTTTCGCTCCGTGCTGAGGAAGTTTAACTTCGAATTTATCGCAATGAGATCGAGAAAGTAAACATTATAATTCACGGACAATAATCGAGTTGGAGGAAGCACGTTTCGATTACAGTTTCTGTCCTCGGGGTCGACGAAATAGTATAGATCGGAGACGACGGAGAATTTCGGAGTAAAACGCTTAATAGTAAGGATTCTCGTAGCGCGCAGCTGTTGTTAGAGTAGAAATCATTTTTAACGTGGATATCTCTTACCTTTGTTATTCTTTTCCTGGCGGTGCCCTTTAATGAAAAGGCAAAGTTATTGTAACACGGTACCTAATTTCGTTTAATTGTATATTATTACTAAGGGGGATATGGTATCCGCGGAAATTTGCGAGCAGAGCGGTAGAGTTGGTGGAAGCGGGACTGGTGCCAGATGATGTAGCCTGAACGTAAGCCCGTAGGCATTCCGCTGGCATTTTATTTCGCGATTACCCAATGGCACGTCATTAATTGAAAAATAAATTATCAAGTACAACGTATGTTCTGCATGGCACGACTAATCCATCGATAACTAATACGCGAATAATAAGAAATAGGAGTCTGGATTGCCTTGGTATCCTCCTTTCTTTGCGCCCAATCCTGTTCTTGTTCCAATGCAATAAAGCCGTCGTAATTTTGTACCTCGGAATTAACTCTCTACACGATTCGACTCGCTACGAGAGGGCAAAGTTTAAGTATAAAGGCGGTACCACACTGAATTGTACCTTCGGCGAATTGTGCGAGAGAGATGCACGCGAATGTTCGTCATTAGTTCGTTTCTGTTTGTACGTCGCAACACGAATGAAAGGAAGATATGGTTTAATTGTTTTATGTGATAGATTGCTGAAAGTACTTGCACGTACTTCCGTTTATAACAAATCCATTTACGACATGGTTATAATTGCACTGTGATATTTAATTTTATTCGAACAAAATATTATTGTGCTATTATTTTGTTGTCTTTGAAATAAGTTTGCTAGTTATAAATTTATTTATGACTGATTTATGTAATGATTGGAAAAACAAATACATACATATATAGAATATATATCATACCTTGACAAAAATATATTTGTTAATTTTTATATTTGTTACATTTCAATATGCACTAGTTTTGTAAAAGATCCAATATGAATATAACGGAAAATCCTTACTAGAGATTGATGTCAGTATTACTTAAACTACATTTTTTTAAATAAGATTCTGATAAGATATGAGAGAGTTGTTCAGACGTGTTTTAAAACACGTTTAAGTGCGTTATTACTTTAAATGTAATATAAGTATAGATATTGATGTATTTGCTGGATTACATAGCATAGTGTGGGACTACCTTAAGACGATCGAAACAGCACATTCGTCTCTGAATAAAGGCGTCACAACGAAGCAGACCACAATACTGAAATCATAAGTAATGGCTCGATGGAGGCGTGACCATTCCCGCCTAAACTATCGCCTCAATTTATTTATTTGACCCTGTTTCGGCAGTTTGTGGCGGTGCCTATGATGAAACGTTTCGTAATTCATTTCCGAAACATTTATGCGTAACTAACTTGATTTATACTATCAGATTTTATAATGCAAAGATCATGATGAAAATTTAATGTTATGTGTTATAATTTATTTTACGTATATTGTATAATGTTATATGTCACAAATAATCAACGATGATTTTTGTATGAGAAAGTATAAGAATAGATCAAGTAGGAAAGAATAATGTTGACCATAATACTTACGATGAATAGTGTAAATTATAATAGACCAAGTAAATTTATTTGATAAAATTTTATATAGGTATTATCTGGCATAAATATGTTATATATCCACGATTTGAACATATTATTGTATAAATAGTTAATATAATCATAGGTATGTTAATTGCACATATACACACAATGATTCCTTTATTATTTTTACATTTCATAGAATTTTAATAGATTGATTGCTTTTGTGACTTTTATAGTTCTTATTTACGTAACATTTGATAATCTGGCTAAAAAATGTTTGTATATCTCATTTTTTGAAACGTGTACACATCGGTGTAAAGTCACGGTACGGTTTCATCTAACTTTTCTCATTTAACTTACAGCGTTCTCGACTAAAGCGAGTCTGAATCATTTAGAGAGCGATTAATGACATCATATAATTTTGCCCCGGGTTATACTCAGACACAAAACATTTTCAGTCGAACATGAATTCACGAAAATTGGATTTAATCGTTCCTAAAGCGATTTAAACTTATTCTCGTTGAAAACGTTATTACTTAAAGCATAGAATCAAATTATTTCTGCTATTTCCGCTCTCCCTTTTTAATAAAATTACGCAAAGTGTTATTAACACAAAGTGCCAACATTAATCTGGTTTATCTTGTTATATCATACATTCTCTTCAGTATTTAGGTATTATTTATTTGAACGTATACAAAGACAAGAAAAGAAAATGGGTAATATCTTTAAAGTTGAGTAATCCACTAAGCGCAAAAGGATTAATTAGAATTCCGTCAAATGATGCTATGCAATATACGGGAAAGAGGCTGTTAACATGAGTTTCCGACCTCGCGGGCATTGAAACGAACCACAGGCAAGATCCAAGAAAGTTTCCCACGGGAAAGCAAAGAGTCAAGAATATCGTTGGATCGTCAGCTCGAGCTCTTAGAGATTTCTAGAGAGCTCAGAGATCCCTGCGGGCTGAAGCGCGATCCGCCTCGTCATAGGGTCGCTATGTAAATTTGCTCTCCAGTATCGCGGTTGCGTTTCGCAATTAGTGTGGAATGCACTTGACACGAGAGGATTGGTTGCATCGAATTCGCGGCCGTCGCGATTCGTGAAAAAAGAGACCCGATTTCTGGAGTCGAATGCATGATCTCGGTGAGTCGTAAAATTGCAAAAAAGGAGAGAGAGAGAGAGAGATCTCGAGATCTGAATACGCATGTGCTTGTTTCTTTAAAGCCACCTACGCAAGCAAGAATCCTAATTTGGTCATCCTGTACTCTACTCGGTACCGTTAACCGTGCATGTGCTATCGACCGTGCTAGCGCTCCCGCGGGGACCATGTACGATCGCTAAAGAGTTAATTGGCACATCGATTCATGACGGTAATGATGGCGTTGTCGAGGGTAGTCATTAAAAAGAGAATTGATCGCAGGTACTTTGACTATATTTTAGTCTATCCTGATAATTCGACACGCAACATCGATTCACCCTTTCGAATTTTTCACGTTATCCAGAACAGTATATTTTCTTGTTCAATTAATTTTCTTCTTTGTGTTGTATATCGAATAAATGTTGCAATTATGTTACTTTTATTTCGAAAATATTAAATAGTATATATGTGCATAAACTTTTTGCAGTTTCTATTTTGGAAATTTTATATCTATAAAATATATTTATAACTTAAAAAAAAACTTCTAACATATTTTCTCTTTAATTCGTAGAGACATAGACATTTCTTAAAATAACATAAATTGAAGATCTATTGTTTCAATAAGTTTCTTATTTTTTATTTTCTTTATACAGTTTTACGACCTTTTATGTAAGATTTAAGAAATACACAGTATGAGGAAATGGCCATCGCATGACATAACTTCAATTTATATGAATCTCATAATTCATTTCTGCAATCTTACTGCACCGAGTCTTTTCCTTTACCGCAGAATCTTTCATAGAGCAGTAATGCTATAAAGAAGATAAATTGCAAGTCTTTTTCAATTTAACGTTTGGACTTTTCAGTGTTCCATGCGCAATATCTTCTACTTTAAGATTAAACGAAGAGAGATTGTTCTTATAACATAAAAGCACACTTAACGCAGTGCTCTAAAATTGAGAACATGAGTTCTTTTTTATTTGTGTCTCTCAATGGGATAATAAGTTGATCCCTTTGAAAATCAAAAGACATGGTTGTATCTTTTGTCACATATTACGCGTATAAAAGCGATGAGGCTAACTATATATCTATACAAGACCTGTTTAACCGACAATATTTCAAAGTACCACTATAAAACATCTGGATTGATTAAGTTTTTAATAAGTTTGATCAATCCTATTATATAGCGGAAGTGCTTTCATATTTTTACTCTATATGCTGTAATATATGTATATTCCAATCAGGATGCTTATTAGCTTTGAAATTTTCAGAAAATTTTTATAGGAAAATTAAAAATTCTCTAATCTTTATATGATCTTTTTTAAAATTTTTGTAATTAATTTATTGTTATTATTTCTTTAAACTACACTGGAAAAAAATTTATTAAATTTTAGTAAATATTTGTTTCAATAGTACTAACGAAATATTTACTAAATATAAACACATATTTATTTAATTTAAACATAATTTTTTTATTAGTAAATACTTATTTAGTGTAAGTAGGGGAAAGTGGGCGAATTGTGCGCACCTAAGGAATATTTGTTTTCTTGAGATGGTTTTC
>NW_017295970.1:0-557 GCF_001594075.2 Trachymyrmex cornetzi
ATGGGAAGGATATCTCGAGCGCACAAATTAAACTAAATTAAACAAATTATATAAATATTATACCTATTTATAATATTTTTTACACCCTTTTAAGCGTGATGTCTCCATGGACAGTATTTTTTACACACTCATCCTTTTCCTATTTAAGCGTGATTTCTTCGGACAATATTTTTTACACGCATTTTAGCGTAATGGTTTTTAATCCAAGCTACAATAGATGCAATAAGTCTTAAGCTTTAAGAAATCAGTTATAGACAAATATATAAGAAGAATAATCTATAATTCTTCAATTTCTTTTTTTTATTAAGGCTTATTAAAGGATTAGGGCTTAAGGCCTACTATACAGATTGTATTGAAGGAATTACGGACAATATTTTAATAATCTAATATCTTTTCAATCTGCCTACGAGAATCCAACAATATCATTAACATCTGCAGCATGCAGTTTTAAAGCAGAACTATGAAATTAATATGCATTATATTTAAAAAAAGTCTATTTATTATTCATAATAATAATAATTAATATAATAATTATTAATAACATAACGTCCTTCTCC
>NW_017295970.1:568-1494 GCF_001594075.2 Trachymyrmex cornetzi
CCCTTCTCCCCGCCCCGTTTCTTCTTCTCTCCTCTCAATGGCGGTCGTATTCCTGTAAAGTTAATTTAATTTGGAAATGTATATAATATTTTCAAACAAATTATACACATATGACATTTGTGTGAATAAAATTATATTCATATCTAATATCGTATTTTTATAGTTTACAGACTGTTTATTATTAAAAATTAAAATGTTTTTTATAACATTAAGAAAAATCTCAATTTTTTTGTATAAGAGGCATTCCACGTCAAACTGAGCACCTTTGAAATTACATAATGTAATTCGAATGCCGTCATACAAACAAATTTTTTAACTATATATTTAATTTGAGTTCCATTTTGTAATTTTCAGGATTACTCTATAATTAAATATGATATTTTTACAGAGTTTTTAAATTGGTGAGTTGATGATGAAAAATGTTAATAAAAGTTGTTAACAAATGGAAAATTATTTATTTATATAAAAATGATAAATTAAAAATAACCCATCTTTCCAGAACAAGTTGAGATCTTTAAAAATTGGTCTCTTGTATTTTTTTTATACGACTAATGATTTCAATGACATAATAATTTGAATGTTCGTATGAGCGACGTTTTTCATATAACTTTCTGCAACTTACAAATGTGGATAATTTCACAAAAAAAAATCTGAAATTTTTTTGCGAAACACATGTCTCATAT
This sequence comes from Trachymyrmex cornetzi, assembly GCF_001594075.2. Lineage (NCBI taxonomy): Eukaryota > Metazoa > Arthropoda > Insecta > Hymenoptera > Formicidae > Trachymyrmex > Trachymyrmex cornetzi. The sequence goes on from NW_017295970.1 coordinate 1,252, forward strand.
TTTTATCCGTAGAATGTCAACAAATTAGAAAAAAAAATTAAAAATGATGAAATTTCAAAGGTGCTCAGTTTGACGTGGAATGCCTCTTATAAAAAAAATTGAGATTTTTTTTAATGTTATAAAAAAGACTTTAATTTTTAATAACAAACAGTCTGTAAACTATAAAAATATGTTATTAGATATGAATACAATTTTATTCACACAACTTTCATATGTATATAATTTATTTGAAAATATTATACA
>NW_017295971.1:0-336 GCF_001594075.2 Trachymyrmex cornetzi
CTGAGCGAATACAGCATAGATTTGAAAAATATATAGTCGATTTAAATGATTAAAAGCACCCGCAGCTCTAAACTCGCTAGGTATTGCACTTTGACTTTATTACACGTGGCTGTCTGTCTTTCGGAACGAGGTCCGTCGGGAGCGGTTTTGCGAACGGTTACTAATAGATGGTTTTAATAACGCTTTCCCGATTGCGATGACTTTACGAATTGTACGGATGTTCGGACTTGGAAAAATTTTACGATCGCATAGACAGCCACGTGTCCGCACTTAACCTCACTCACGGCGCGCATAAACTAATTACGGCAATCGCCTCTCAACAAAAAACGCGGACAC
>NW_017295971.1:4016-16432 GCF_001594075.2 Trachymyrmex cornetzi
CCCTCGCCCCCCGACGCACACCCGCCTCCCGTGACAGCATCGGACGATCGCGAACGCGTGATTGGGCCCCACTATTACACCCGCTGAGGCTACCGCGAGTGCTTTGACCCGCCGTATCTTCCGCGGGAGACACATGGCATTTGATATAGTGAGCCTTCACTTGTCTATATGTATGATATTTTCCTTTTGGTGTGTAATTGCATTTTGAGCATTTATAGATTATTGTGTCTCCCGGGTGGAACTTTTTAAGATGTTTTGATAGATACGACTAATATAACATAAAGGCATGTAACAGAGTAATTGTGGGAAAATATTACCCACAATTCCTTCTATTTTTTCTGACTTCTGCGGCGTATTTGCCGGAGTTACCCTATGCATTAGTATTTTTTTGTTTATCTAAAAGTCGGATGACAGTCATTTTTTCAAAGTTTAATATTTTTTAATATATGGAACTACAAACAAAAACATTTTTACTATAATCAACTACAAACAAAATACTGACTTTTTTAATTGAAAATTTAGATTTTAAAAGTCAATTTCGAAAAAGTGAAACTTTATCCTTATACAGCGTATTCGAAAAGTTCCAGACCTCTTAAATATCTTGAAAAGTAAGCATTTCTGAGAAAAATTTTTCATATAAAAGTTGTATAGTTTAAAATGGTCTATTTATTGATTTTATCAGTTTGACCTTAGATGGCGTCACCAAGATCAAATTGATTTTTTTAAACGAAACATCCTATTTTTTATTTCAGAATCTAATAGCTGATGTCAAGAGCTTTTCAAAGCACTTTAAAAAAGTTATTTTCCATCAAGTACTTTTCAAATTATAAACCTTGGAAATTACAGTACCACCGACATTAGCATTATCCAACGTGTTCAACCGACGACTAAAACCTCTTAAGGAAAGGCATTCACACAAAAATCAATTATCAGTAGTCTTTCATTAAAAATTTTAAAAATATGTATTTTTACATTATTTTAAACACTGAATTGAATGGTGTAAAAATAAATTAATAAAAAAATTCTTTTTCTATTTTTTTCTATTTTTTCTATTTTGAAAAAAAATTTGACATAAAATAATTAGATCGTAAAATCTATACTTATTTGTTGGATATCCCTCATATAATACGTAGGGAAAAAATGATTCAAAAAGTTAAACTTTTTTCGGTGTTATAAAGTTTTCCTTGAAAAATAAATTTTTATTTTTTCAATATCTCTGTATTTAACACTTGTAATTTGTGACGAAACATAACTTTGGAAGAGTACTTTGGATGGTACATATGAAGATTTGGAACAAAAAATATTTCTGTGATTGTGATATTTCCAGAGATTCAGACACGGAACTAAAAATACATAACTAGTTATAAATGTACATAAAATAATATTACTGAATATTAATGATAGTGACTGAACAACTGAATAAATTCAATTATTTTATTAAAAATCAATTACAATATATTTCGACTGATAAATAATAAACATATCTATTGTACAATTATATAATATTTGTAATATACAATCACAAGAGCAACACAGAAACAGCTTCAAATTTCAATTACTCAGAGTGAGCCAACTGATTACAGTTAGATGATTAATAATACCAGTATGCTGTTTATAGCATTTCATCCTTCTTGATTATCAAATACCTATACAACGACAAATGGTGCTCACGTAAGTCGAAGTGTGAATCGGTCCGCGACCAAGAACTATTTATATTATTATATTGTATTTACATATTATATAAAGAGAATATCAGCGAGAAAACAAAGTACAATATTAAATACACGGACATTGAAAAAATAAAAGTTTATTTTTTAAGGAAAACTTTACAACAGCAAGAAAAGATCAATTTTTTTACTCATTTTTTTCCTATATATTATATGAAGATATCCAACAAATAAGAATATGAATTTTACGACCTAATTATTTTTTGTCAAATTTTTTTTCAAAAAAATGGAAAAAAAATTTTTTATTAATTTATTTTTACACCATTAAATTCAGCATTAAAAATAACACAAAAATACATATTTGTAGGATAGCGTTTGATACAGAGAGAATCTTCCCTGGTAGTAAGCTGACGTCAAAAAGACGTCATTTGACGTCAAAAAGACGTCATTTGACGTCAAAATGACGTCAAAATGACGTAGCTTGCTACCTGGGTTGTAGCGATTTCGCCTGGGATGTACTAGTGTACACTGGTGCATGTTAAGTCCATACTACACTTTTCAAAAATATTTAACACTAAATCAAAGCGAACATTTCAAGACTCTTCAAGACTTTAATCAACTCTAGTATAGATCGGTAACGAGGTTCGGTTAACAAAACATATTTTCTTCCACTAAATGATGGACAATTATGGAAAAAAAATTGGAGAAATCAACAAAACTTCCAGATGGATTCTGCAATTTCTTTTCCAATCTTTTGTCTGTCCCTGCTTCTTCAGCTTTGAGCGATTCTTTTCAACATTCGGACTCGTGTGGAGCAAATTATGAAACAGTCTGGAAATCGAGAAAGCGACAAAACTTGTTAAAGTTTATTATTATTTGCGTTCCATTGATGACAACTCACTAGTTATCGATTGGTCTTAATTGAAATTACAATGTTGTTATATGTAACTTTTGAATTTGAATGAAATAAAAATATATTTTTCGCTCAATAGAAGCTGAAGAAAAAGGGACAGACAAAAGATTGGAAAAGAAATTGCAGAATCCTTTTGGAAGTTTTGTTGATTTCTCCAATTTTTTTCCATAATTTTCCACCATTTAGTGGAAGAAAATATGTTTTGAATCTCATTACCGATCTATACTAGAGTTGATTAAAGTCTTGAAGAGTCTTGAAATGTTCGCTTTAATTCAATGTTGAATATTTTTGAAAAATTATTATATTTATATATTTCAATAAAAAAAGTTGACTAGGTTTTTCACTGGGTTTTTTCAGGTGAGTTCAACCCAAAAAAATCCAGTGGGTTTTATTGGGTTGGATCCACTTGGTCAAACCCTGGGTTTTAGCCATCGGTCAGACACCTTTGGTAGTGCTAATGCCGGCGATACTGTAACTTTCAAATCTTATAGCTTGAAAAGTACTTAATGGAAAATAATTTTAATATAGTGTTTTTTGAAAAGCTCTTGACACCAGTTATAAGATTTTAAAATAAAAAATAGGATGTTTCGATTTTAAAAAGATCGATTTGACCTTGAGCTGACCTTAGTGGCGCCACCTAAGATCAAACTGATAAGATCAATAAATAGACCATTTTAAGTTATACAACTTTTGTATGAAACATTTTTCTTAGAAATGCTTTCTTTTCAAAATATTTAAGGGGTCCGGGACTTTTCAAATACCCTGCATATGAAACATTATATATATGTATCAGAGCATCTAATTTATTTATTAAATTGCAACAACAAACAGTAAATAAATGACAAAGATTTTACCATCTCCCAGATCGTTCGAGCATAGCTTCTTTTCTGTATCACAGAGATGTTAATCGTATTTTCTGTCATGGTTTCAGCCACACGGTTTGGTGTACGAGAGCGTCGGTGTCTTCTGTCCGAATGATCGACTAGACCTGCTTCGCCTTCTCCGAGAGGAGAACATTCTAATAGATTGGTCGAGACCTTTGTACATTAATTTCGTTCACTCCGATATTGCTGAGGAATTAACGCGTCTTTACGAAAGTACCGGCACTATCGAGACAGTGGTAGGCGATGTCTGCGCGTGCGAGCACTTTAAACAGGAAAAGGAGAGTCAACAAGTGGACAACGAGTCCGACTCTGATGTCCAGGTGCGGCCTCTTAAAGCCGAACATGCCGAGGGAATCCACGAATTGTATCCAGCTAATGACATGGAATGTCCCGAGGTTTTTCTTCGACTTATCAGGACTCTATCTGCGGCGGGAGTGTTCGTGAAGGATAGCTTGGCCGCTTGGATGGTTCAATCTTATTACGGAGCTATGTTCTCCATGCAGACCAAGCCAGAATATCGAAGAAAGGGTTATGGGACAAAGTTAGCAAGGTAGAAGAGAGTTCTATACAGTGTTTGCAACTAATAATAATACTTAACCAAAGAGTCGAGAGAGTAATTGTGTGTGTGTGTGTGTGTGTGTGTGTGTGTATTGTTTTTATAAATGAAAACTTGATCGCTTATATTAATAAATATTATATTATATCGCGATACCGTTATGCACACGCTAAAATTAAAATATATAATAATTTATGTATATGAAATTTTAGGTACCTGACAAAACGCGTAGCCGAAAAAGGGTATTATCCGTTTGTAGTTATACGTCCAGAAAATGAAGCTAGTCAAAGCTTGTACAAGAAGCTGGGTTTTAGACGGCTTTATCAACTCGTTCGAATGATTTTTATGCCTTTTACGTGGCCAGAGAGCGAAAACGATGCAAATATTCTTAGGGATAATTTGGAAAACGCCGTGAAACAGCTCACAATCGAACAGAGAGTAATAACAGCGTTGCACGGTCAGGAGGAGAGCGAAGAAACGATACGAGATCCCGCGGGAATTACAGAAGACGAGTCGATTGTCGACAAGTCCGAAAGGGGAGAAAAAGTCGAGGAACAATTTCTCGAAATCATTGATGAACAGTCTGCAGAGAGGATATACGTTATGGAGAATAATGCGGACGATACAACAAACAATGATGTGCCAGAAGTTGTGGAAGTTAACGGATCTTGCAACTGCGAAACGGATGCTGGAGGTGGCGACGAATAAGTTTCTAGAAAACGTTCATGCGATAAACGACAGTCCATAAATTGGCGTTTTGTTTGCTCGAAGACACGCTCTTGGTAGGACATTGATAAATGGCAAAGTATTTAAGAAAATTATAAACGGAAGTTTTTCATATACACATATGAGTGCCGAAAGTTCTTAGAAATGCTACGCAAGACTTGCTGTAACTTTCCTAACAGTTGTTTGAAATCTACTTAGTTCGATAGATATGAACGTCCATTTCCAGATAATGATGATGTATGTAGCAACTTTACGAAACACAACATACATACAGCAATATTATGGAATTTTAGTTATACTACATAACAACTATATGTATATCGCTGTATTGATAGAAAAATGACATGTTTCAACATTTTCAGCAGAATATTTTAAAAATTGCAACAACGTTTTAAGATGAACATTTCGCTTTGCAGTCAGCCCCAAATGATCTCCGAGTGACCTTGATTTTAACCTTGACCCTCAAAAAGGTCAAGGCCATTAATTTTTGCTCATTTGTTAAAAAGTTACTAATAAAACTATTTTTATGAATTATTGTAAGCAATTTATGAATTGTACGCAATTTTAGTATAGTATATGCGTATGTAATAATATTAAATCTTCGCTAAAAAAACACGTTCTCTACTTAAAAAAAGAAAGACAAATTCTCTGCTTTAAAAATTTCTCTATTTCAAAACACAAATTCTCTGCTTTAAAAACAAAAGTTCTCTGTTTTAAAAATACAAAAATCATATAAGAAAATAATTCGGAAAGTGATTGGGACATAAAAAAAAGGAAAAAAGCTATAATAAATATAAACATAGGTCCGGAAATAACTCGTTTACGAGTCATAACCACTTTTATGTTTAAAAAATTGTAGTTTATTTTTTATAATTGCAATCAAAATTTATTTCATAGTGATTTAACATAAATAACTACGTTTCGGACTATTTGGCGTTACCAGGATGCATCACATGGAAGCATAGTCCCCCTTGGCATCCCTCTTTTTTATTTTTTTTATTTAAACATTTTTTTTAATTTACTAAAGAGACGCCAAGCGGACTATGCCTTTACGTGGTGCATCCTGGGTTTTTCCTTTTGGGGGGGGGGGGGGCCAAATCACTTTCCAAAGTATTCCGGACATCCTCTGCGTGCGTGCGTGCGTACGTGCGTGCGCGCGTGTGTGCGCGCGTGAGTGCGCGTGCGTGTGTGTGCGTGTACGTGTGTGTGTGTACAGGGTTTTTCAAAATTCGCGCCCGCGAAGTATAAGACGTGATACTCTTTATGCTAAAACAAACAACTTTTTCTTTTAACGAAATTGCGTCCGATAAATAATTTTTGGGCTTATTTGTTGACTTCAACCTGCTCTCCTGCAAAAACTATTTATCGGACGCAATTTTGCTAAAGGAAAAAGTTGTTTCTTTTAGCATAAAATATCACGTTTTGTACTTCGCGGACGCGAATTTTGAAACACACAGTATACAGGGTGTTTGAAAATTATCGGCTAATCGATCACGAGCAGGTAGAACGGACCGAATTGAATCGAAAAATCTTATACCATTTTGTAGGTTGCGCAATAATTAACGAGATATTAACGTTTAAAGATAGCGGAATAAGCGCGTCCGGCCGGCCTACTGCTGCCGAATATACAACCTACTGTCCCCACTGATCACACGACGCGCGGGCCGCTGGGAGTGGGAACTGCCACTAAACGTCTTCAAACGATTCAAACGGCACGCCTAGCAGGCCATCCCCACTTATTCGGCTATCTTTAAACGTTAATATCTCGTTAACTTTTGCGCAACCTACAAAATGGTATATGTATGTATATTGTTCTAGTCATATTTATAGGACTAAAATCAGCCATTTTAAAGGAATTAGTCAGGACGATTAATCACAGAGTAAGTAGGACTTATACACAGACGATTTACGTGTCATTGACACTACATACTATTACATCAATATCTCACGCACACATACACATAAATTTACATTTGCGAAGCTGGCTCCACCACAAAAAAAATTTGCCCCATAATTAAGTGCTAATTTAGTGCTAATTTATTGCTCTAATCCCGAATTTTGTGCTTCTTGCCATTCGCAGAAAATTAATTTCAAAAGTGGGGATGCTGACTTCACGTTACACTAGCACCCCCACTTCCGTAAAACACATACAGAGTACTGTAAACAAAAAATACACATATCAAAATGTTTTGCTACTCTTTTGCTCTAAGACACTGTAAAGAAACTTCAAGAATTTTGAATAATTACATACTTATACTAATATCGGTCACTATACATGCGCTACCACCGCGACATTTCTGATGAGATTTTTTAAACAATGAGCAATAACGACAAAAGAAATATATATACGGCTTATTCCACGTACGCTGGAAGACAGTAGCGAGACAGATTATATTTTATAATCTCTATATATTTTAAATAATAAATGTAGACGTTTCGGTCTTTATTAGATCTTTATCAGTACAACATATGTTATAATTTAGATTGATAACATTTGAGTGTTTTTATTTTTTATTTTTTTTCTTGAATTGATAGTATCTGGCAATAATGTCGTTAAATGTGAATTCAAAGAGAAAGTGGATCCTGCAATTCTATCACTGGATAAGCATATTTTTCTCGCAAGGATATACGTCAATGTAACACAATTAACATCAATATGGAAATAATCAAGTATTGTACAACATGAAAGGAGAACAACATTTCATTGCGGTTTACGTTAAAATAATTTCTATCTAGATCAAGATAAGCACCTATTAATGTAATTTAGTCATAACTTTTGATGCATCATTATGAACAGATAATTTTACGTTGTACTGATAAAGGTCTAATATAGACCGAAACGTCTACATTTATTATTTAAAATATATAGAGATTATAAAATATAATCTGTCTCGCTACTGTCTTCCAGCGTACGTGGAATAAGCCGTATATACATTTCTTTTGTCGTTTTTAATTTAACCCACGGTAATTTTTAATGAGCAATAAATTCAGAATCGTGGTATTTTTGGACCAAATAATTCTAGAAACATTTTAAGACCAAAATTGGCCCAGCAATTAATTGCTTTCATGTACTTTACTCTTGTACGCGAGCTAGCACCCCCACAATATAAGTTGACCTTTTTATCTTAAACAATAAACACACACTGAGAGAAAAGATTTTGTTCTAGGAACAAATCAAGGGAAAGCAAATGTGATATTTGTTAAAAAAACAATCCATTTGTTATGATTGCAAATTAATTCATCAATGTAACAAATAATCAATAGTATCGCTAGCAAATAAGAGACTCATATATATATATAAAAGTCGTAGACGGTTGCAGGGTCTCAAATCGTAAGAAATTGACTAATTCTAGTCAAGTATTACGAGCTAAAGTCTATCCAAAAGATAGGTTAGATTCTATATAGTTTGTTTCTATTGCTAATAATTGGTTGGTATAGCAGACTAGCAGCAATCACAACATAATTTGTTGTTACATATTTACCGATCACCGATTAAAGGTACTGGTGGTTTGCTAAATTAACAAAATCCTTTCTCTCAGTGCACAATAAATTCGGAATTTAGATTTTCTTAAAGCAAATAATTCTAGAAACATTTTAAGACCAAAATTGGCTCAGCAATTAATTCACCGAAAAAATTATATTCTTAATTTAAGAATATCCTACTTACGTATAGTATGTTTTCCTCTCAAATAAGCGCTGATACGATCCTCTTAATTTAAGAGGGTAATCATCTAAAAATTAATATATTCTTAATATGAGAATGTACAGGATGTCCTATTTTAAACGATGATCTCAAATATCTCTTGAACAATACATTTTAGAGAAAAATGCTTCAGACAAAAGTTGCATGGTTAGAAGGATATCATCAAAAACCGTGTGAAGCGCACGTGTAGCGCACATGTGGCGACGATCAATTTTGCAAATCGAGAATATATTATTAATTTAAGAGGAAATATTCTTATATCTGTTAAGAGGAAATATTAAGTACATCTTTCAAGAATACAATTTTTTCGGTGTTATTTTGATGTACTTTACTTTTGTACGCGAGCTAGCACCGCCACACTACAAGTTGACTTTTTGTAACTTAAACAATGAGCAATAAATTCACATTTGATCCAAGAATATCTCGATTCTGAATTTATTGCTCATTGTTTCAGTTTAAAAAAAGTCAACTTATTATGTGACGGTGTTAGCTCGCGTATAAGAGTAAAGTATATGAAAGCAATTAAGGGGATCCTAAAGATCTGTATTACCGACTTAAACCGTATAATTTTTGTATAACGAATACTCTTTTTCTCTTTCACGGATTCGAAAATCCTTTTCCAGGATTAAAGTATACACATTAATACGTGTTTGTGAAGTGGAGTCTACGCTAAAAATGATCAAAAATTTCGAAATCGATATATTTTTTATTATTTCTTAGTGTAACATGGCGTCTCAGCTATCAAGTCGTGACAACATTTGCTTGATATGAAAGCTTTGCAACCCGAACGTACGAAATAATAGTTCCCAAACACGTAATTTGCACGAACATACAACGTCGAGTTCTTAGAATTAGATTTAGACGCTTTATCGCGACGAATTCGTTGTACGAAAATTGATACGTATGTGTGACTGCGTGTATCATAGGCTGCGTAAGATATTGCTGGGGTAGTATAAAAAGACATGTCGATGTGCGGCGCGCGGCGCGACATCTAGTGATTTTTCGGAGTTCGAGCTTTGCTTTAGGATAAGGGGATCCTAAAGCAAAACTCGAACTCCGAAAAATCACTAGATGTCGCGCCGCGCGCCGCACATCGACATGTCTTTTTATATTACCACAGCAATATCTCACGCAGCCTATGATACACGCAGTCACACATACGTGTCAATTTTCGTACAACGAATTCGTCGCGATAAAGCGTCTAAATCTAATTCTAAGAACTCGACGTTGTATGTTCGTGCAAATTACGTGTTTGGGAACTATTATTTCGTACGTTCGGGTTGCAAAGCTTTCATATCAAACAAATGTTGTCACGACTTGACAGCTGAGACGCCATGTTACACTAAGAAATGGTAAAAAATATATTAATTTCGAAATTTTTGATCATTCTCAGCGTAGACTCTACTTCACAAACACGTATTAATGCATATACTTTAATCCTGGAAAAGGATTTTCCAATCCGTGAAAGAGAAAAAGAGTATTCGTTATACAAAAATTATACGTGTTTAAGTCGGTAATACAGATCTTTAGGATCCCCTTAATTGCTGGGCCAATTTTAGTCTTAAAATGTTTCTAGAATTATTTGCTTCAAGATTATCCCGATTCTGAACTTATTGCTCGTTGTTTAAGTTAAAAAATTTCATCAGAAATATCGCGATGTTAGCGCATGTATTGTGACCGATATTGGTATAAGTGTTATTATTCAAAATTCTCGAAGTTTCTTTGCAGTGTCTTAGAGCGAGAAAGTAGCAACAAATTTTGGTATATGTATTTTTTATTTACAGTACTCTATATGTGTTTTACGGAAGTGGGAGTGCTAGCGTGAAGTCAGCACCCCCACTTTTGAAATTAATTTCCTGCGAATGGAAAGAAGTACAAAATTCGAGATTAGAGCAATAAATTAGCACTTAATTATGGCATACGGGTGAATTTTTTTTATGCTGGGGGTGCCAGCTTTACAGACGTAATAAATTTTATAACGTTTTAATTAGACGTTTAGCAAGGGACCAACTCGTTTTGAACCACAAGTTAATGAAAATCCTTGATATCAGTAAAAGTTGACAGCATAAGATGTAAATTAAGGAAAATGGCGGGAGCGTATAGGTCGTAGGTTCCGAAAAATTTAGTTATAGTGCATGGTAAAAGTTCTAGAACGGCTAATATCTCAAAAAATATTGATTTATCTAAAAATGTAACTTTCAAATGCCATAACTTTCCGAGTTATGACATTTGAAAGTTACAGTATCGCCGGCATTAGCATTACGCAAGGTGTCCGACTGGCGACTAAAACCTCTTAAATGTTGTTCAGAATCATATCCTGAATAACATATGTCAAGATCAAAGCCATTGGAGGTTGTATCTCTTATTTTCATTTTTACGTAAAAATGAATTTTAAATGCGAAAATGAAAATAAGAGAAACTACCTTCAATGACCTTGATCTTGACATATGTTATTCAGGACATGATTCTGAACAATATTCAAGAGGTTTTAGCTGTCAGTCGAACACCTTGCTTAATGCTAATGCCGGCTGTACTGTAACTTTCCATAACTCGGAAAGTTTTTATGAAGTTCTTATGAAGAACAGGTTTGTAACCAGTATTCTGGAAACGTCTTAACGTTAGCTATAAAAATGTGCTATGAAAAATAGGGAGTTTCGTTTAAGATTTTTGTGTTAATCTTGAAAGCGCTTTCAAATTAATATATCATCATCTGACAACTTTTTTAACATCCTATTACTTTTGTTTCAAACATTTTTTAGATAAATCAATGTTTTTTGAGATATTAGCCGTTCTAGAACTTTTACCATGCACTATAACTAAATTTTTCGGAACCTACGACCTATACGCTCCCGCTATTTTCCTTAATTTACATCTTATGCTATCAACTGATATCAAGGATTTTCATTAACTTGTTATGCAAACCGAGATGGTTCCTTGTAAGTCCAATTCTAGGAACTCTACGTTGTTTTTCCGCAAACTACTAGTCTATGCGCTTTAATACTCATAAGTACAGATTGCACAGCTTTTATATGAAGCAAATGTTGTCATGATGTGACAGCAGCTCTAGAGCGTCATATCAGACTAAGAAATAGTAAAGATCTCAATTTTAAAATTTTTTGACGTTCTCAGTATAAATTCCACCTCACAGACACATATTAATGCGTATAATTTAATCCTGGAAAAGGACTTTCGAATCTGTAAAAAAAGAAAAAGTAATTGTTATACAGACATTATATCCCACACAGCACGAAGTCGACTATGAGTTGACTGTCCGTCGGCAGAAGGAGTCTAAAGTCGACTTTAAAGTCAGACTAAATGTCAACTTTTAGTCGACTAAGAGACGACAAATGTCTCAACTATAGTCGGCCATCAGTCAGCCTATATAGTCGACTTCAAGTCAATTATTTTAAGTCAACTTTCGCGATTCTTACAACATAACCTTAAACCTTGATATATATACTAATTGTTGGAAATATATAAAATGATGCACCAAAAAATTATACTAAAATGTATATACAATTATCTTTCCTTATCGTATTTCATATTTACTATAAATATATATGAAAAAAAAGGATTACCTTTGATTTTAACGCACCTTATTTAGATCATTCTGCAGATCGTCAGAGGCAATCAAAAAGGAAAGGCCGAGGGACGCGGGGTCTCAATTAATTAAGGCCGGTGTTCATAGAGAACGCGTTCGGAGAGCGCGAATAGCTGACTATAAGTCAACTTTTACAAGTCGACAAATCCATTCTAAAAAAAGTCTGCTAAATGTCGACTTTAAAAGTCGACTTCAAGCTGACGAAAAAATGTCGACTTACAGTCGCCAAACAGTCAGGTGTGCTGTGTGGGATGGTTTGGTGGATAATACAGACGGCTTTAAGATTTCCTTAAAGAACCCAGATAGACAAATACCTCCACGGTATTAGTACGGTGAGCGTACGGCGTACTATGCGTGCCGATACCG
>NW_017295971.1:17039-18091 GCF_001594075.2 Trachymyrmex cornetzi
CACCGCCACCTCGTGGCAGTACAGTAACAGTACGGTAGCGGTATCTTGTGCGGGTATCGCACGCTTGTCTATCTGGGAAATGCTAAATCGATTACCGAACTTGATCGAGGTCGATAGTACTTTTCTAATTTCAAATTTGATAATAGTGGTGACATCTCTTTGATTCATTTCTTACATTATATTATATAATATATATCGTTCTATCTTACTCAACTCGTACATCTGTCCTTATCTGACATATGTCAGCGCCATCTATCGCAAGACCGAGCAATTACTGCTATACGGAATTTCGGCGCTGTTGACATTCCCAGTCTTCGCAAAACATCCGTATACACGTATTTTCCACTCGGTGAAAATACTTTTCTTCTAGATCTTCAATCTTAGTTCTACAAACTTGGTATCATTCGTTCAGGTAATGTGACCTCAGCTGCACGCTTATTTTTAGGATATGGATTCTAAAACTCTTATATCAAGTAAATATATATCTGAGATACAGCTGTACGAGTCAAAAGTAAGTGAATTTTTTAACTTTTTTCGATTTTCTCATGAAATCCAGTGCAACACTGAGGTCCTGTTTGTGCGTACTTCAATTTATGTAATAACACTTGCAATCCGTAAATCTAATTCGGAGATTTTTCACCGAGTGGAAATGATGGTAAAACAGGCGGCATTAATCCCTCAAGGGGATGCTAGAGTGATCAAATTACAGTCTCCAATTGACTGAATGAAATCAAAAATCCTTTTTACGGGATTAAAATAGACGCAAAATTAAGAGGTGCACCCTTATAAAAATTTTTCACCGTTTTTAGCCCGTTTTTAGCCCGTTTTTTAGCCCGTTCTTGCTCGTTTCGTGCACTCGCAAGCACTCGCAATGTATCATGAAGGAACGATAATGAGTATACACAAATACGAGTATTTTTGAATGAATCGTCCGTTTTCAATACTCGTTTTTCCGCTATGTGTATATTTGAGTGGAATGTCCGTTTTCAGCTGATGAGTGAGAACACGTTAATACGACGTTTCTCTTTTACTCGTACATTTACTTATCATTT
>NW_017295971.1:18919-23570 GCF_001594075.2 Trachymyrmex cornetzi
TGGTTACATTTCTAATAGTGTACTATATAATAATTATAATTTTTCATATAAGAGGGACATAAGTAAGCGAATATCGACATAGGAGTTGTGTGGCTCAGTGGAAAAGTGGCAGCCTCATATAGAGCAGACTTGGAGACTAGGCCTCGGTTCGAATCTCGATAGGAACGGAGCTGATTTTTTCGTGCTATACGGTTGTGCCTTACGACGAGTAATTTCGAGTGGTGAACACTCCGTTTTAACCACTCATTTTTACAGAAAAGTTTCTGTTTGCGACCTAAGAACATTCTCACTGAGTAAAATGCATGTTCATTCTCACTGAGTAAAATGCATGTTTTCACCACTCAAATTAACCGTTCGCGCGGGCTAAATACGGGCTAAAAGAGGTGAAAAATTTGTAAAAGGGTTGTAAACTTTAAAGTCATAATTTGAAGATCTTATTTATTTGGATATATACTTGAATTCATTTATATACAGGGTGTCCCATGTAACTGTGATTACGATTTTCCTGTACTTTAGATGACAAAAAATGTTGTTTTGAATAAAAATTAATCAACTACACATTGTAATTTGCAAAAAATCTTTTTTAGGTAAAAAGTCAAGTTTATTGATCCTATGGGTCTTAAATCCTTTGCGGTACTGCGAGCCGTATATGCATCACCTGATCTCTTGCCTTCTAGTGGCTCTTAAACACCGTTATTATTGTTTTGTGACACACATTTTGTTTTTATATGATCTTCAGACATTGATTTACCCATGAACCATTTAATCAAGATATTATTTTAATCTGGTAATTTGTTATAAATAAAATAAGAGTAAAAACCCATTTTTTCAATAAAAATTCATTTCGGAAAAAGTCAATAATGATTGACGTTCATCCCATGGAAAAATTTATGTATACGGGTTTTGGGTCGCTGATTATAAATCTGACGTCAAATTTTCGAAATTCAAAATGGTGGATCCAAGATGGCGAACCAATTTACAAAATGTGACCTAATCAGGATGAAACCGGGTACTCGAGAGTTTCCAAAGTCGCTGATTACGAATTTGACATTAGATTATCGAAATTCAAAATGGCGGACCAAGTTGCGAAAATTGATTTCATCTGGATGAAAGTAGGTACTCATCAGTTTTTGAAATCGCTGATTACAAATCTGGAAAAGCAAAATTGCAAACATAACCGACAAATATTTGAAGTGATTATGAATTTGAAGTTAAAATTATATAATTTTAAGCGGCCAATCCATTATGGCAATTTCGATTCTTGACATAATCTGTAACTAGCAATGTGGACGTAAGGAATATAGACTTCAATTTGTTCATAATTTTTTATTTGTTTTTCTAGATTTGTGTTCATATATACCAGGTATGTAAATATAAAACCGGAATTTAATAACCAATAGATGGCCATAGCTGTCAATGTAGTTGCCGTCAGACCGCGTCATTGACGCCATTTCCTTGTTCTGACATCTGACAAAGATTTTCAACTCACAACAATACAAGTTTCATACAACAGTATAGTTTGTAATAGCGTTGAACATGTCAAATTTTGTGCCTGGAAACTATGATTTGCGGACAGCATTGATTTTCTGTTACTATTTGAAGAAAACTGCTGCAGAATCGTATCGAATGCTTGTCGAAGCTTACGGTGAGTATGCTCTTGGTAAATCACAGTGCTTTGAGTGGTTTAAAAAATTCAAAAGTGGCGATTGTGACGTGAGAAACGAAGAACGTGAAAAACCACCGAAAAAGTTTGAAGACAGCGAATTGCAAGCATTGTTGGATGAGGATGACGCTCAAACTCAACAACAACTCGCGGATCAATTGAATGTGACACGAGAAGCCGTCTCCATACGTTTGAAATCCATGGGAAAGATCCAGAAGATGGAAAAATGGGTTCCACATGAACTGAATGAAAGACAGCAGGAAAACCGAAAAACCACTTGTGAAATGCTGCTCGCCAGGTACAAAAGAAAGTCATTTCTCCATCGAATTGTGACTGGCGATGAAAAATGGATATATTTTGAGAATCCTAAGTGTAAAAGATCATGGTTAACTGCAGGCAAACCATCGACATCGACTGCAAGGCCAAATCGCTATGGACGGAAGACAATGCTCTGTTTGGTGGGATCAGAAAGGTGTGATCTATTATGAGCTGCTAAAACCTGGCGAAACCGTTAATACTGAACGCTACCGACAACAAATGATCAATTTGAATCAAGCTTTGCGTGAAAAACGACCGGAATATCAAAAAAGACAACAAAAGTGATTTTGCTTCATGATAATGTACCATCACACACAGCAAAACTGGTCAAGGAAACGATTGAGACGTTTGGTTGGGAAATACTTTCGCATGCGGCTCACTCACCAGACATGGCTCCGTCCGATTACTACTTATTTGCATCGATGGGACACGCACTTGCTCATCAGTGCTTCACTTCTTACGAAGATGTACGAAAATGGCTAGATCACTGGTTTGGCTCAAAAGAGCAACAATTTTTTTGGCGTGGCATCCACAAATTGTCAGACGGGTGGGAAAAATGTATAGCTAGCGATGGGCAATACTTCGAATAAAATATTTTTTATCATTTTCATGCAATAAACGTGTATTTTCTATTAAAAAATTCCGGTTTCATATTTACATACCTGGTATATGGACTTAAAACCAAAACAGTAAATACATTTTTTTGCAGTATATATATTTTTTGGATCTGCCATTTTGAATTTTAAAAATTTGACGTCAGATTCGTAATCAACGACCCCAAAAACCCCCGAGTAACAAATTTCAACTCAATCCTACGTAAAGAAGAATGTGTGCTTCAAAGAGTTGAGGTCATCTAAAGGTCATAGTATAGCAGGTAATTGAATTCGTCTTGACATCAGATACAATATTATGAAGTAAACAACACGTAGTGCCATTAAAAAAAATTAAGATAACCTTTTACCTAAAAAATTTTTTTTAATTTTTAATATTTCAATTTGTGTGCAGCCGATTGAAAACCTTAACTTTTATTCAAAACAATTTTTGTCACATCATTGGAAGTGCCGGAAAAATCGTGATCACAGTTATGTGAGACACTCTGTATACAATGAAATAATCTATGTGGTAACAGGAAACTGTAATTTATAATTTTTTTGTTTTTTATACAGATTTGTAGTTTTCCACAGCGATTTGCGTTTTCCTTTTATTATAAAGAATTTTTTTATTCTGTATAAGAAAAATGAAATTCAATTAATACTAGAAATTTAAATGCCTATTACGGTCGAAGAGCTGGATTTTCGTTGCTTTAAATAATTCAATCTTGAATTACTAATATATACTATATATGTACTTGCATATATACCATATTGTAGTCTTTTTCACATACACACATACACAAACTATGAGCCGAATTGTTTTTCCGGACTAAATAAACGCAATTAAAACTACTCTAGTAATCGCGAATTAAATTGAAAAGCAATTTAATAATTTGATACTACTATCAAGCATCACATATATTATAAAGATGTTAATATATTAAAACTGTTAATAAATTTATTGCGAAAAATATTACCTCGGTCGGGACTTGAACCCGGATTTCTTATATTCTGTACGAGCGTCCTAAGCCATTAGACCACCGAGGCCTTAGTAATATTCTTCGCAATAATCTTTTAAATGTCAATTTAATTCGCGATTGCTAGAGTAGTTTTAATTGCGTTTAGTCCGGAAAAATAATTTGGCGCGCAGTTTGAAAAAGACTACAGTATGATATATATGCAAGTACATATATAGTATATATTAGTAATTCAAGATTGAATTATTTAAAGCAACGAAGATCCAGCTTTGACCGTAATAGGCATTTAAATTTCTAGTATTGATTGTGTTTCTCACATATACGGTCTAAAAATAAAATATTAAAAAAATGAAATTAACGCAAAAATAGAAAATTCGCGTTCCGTCGATAATCTTTTAAAGGGATGCTGGAATGACCAAATTATCGATATTACAATTATACAAATATCTCCAAATTGACTGAACGAAATAAAAAATTCTTTTACAAGATTAAAGTAGACGCAAAATTAGGAGGCACTAGACTTTATACTATTATCGAAAAGAAGTTAAAAATTTATTTAACTTTTTTCAATTTTAATATAAAGTCTATTGCACCACCCTTATAAAAATTTTTCACCGTTTTTAGCCCGTTTTTAGCCCGCGCGAACGGTTAATTTGAGTGATGAAAATGTGCATTTTACTCAGTGAGTATGACTCCGTTCTTAGATCGCAACCAGGAACTTTTCCGTAAAAATGAGTGGTTAAAACGGATTGCACTCATGCAGGACACGAGTATATCTGAGTGGTAAAAACGTATACATTACGAGTATTTTTGAGTGGTAAAAACGTAAATTTGAGTGAAAAAACTTATACAAGTACAAAATACTCACATTTAGCACTCGTCACTCACATTGCACGTGTTCACCACTCGAAATTACTCGTCGTAAGGCATAACCGATAGCACGAGAAAATCAGCTCCGCTCCTATTGAGATTCAAACAGAGGCCTAGTCTCCAAGTCCGCTCTACGAGGCTGCCACTTTTCCACACAACTCCTATGTCGATATTCGCTTACTTATGTACCTCTTATATGAAAAATTATAATTATTATATAGTACACTATT
>NW_017295971.1:23762-24212 GCF_001594075.2 Trachymyrmex cornetzi
AAATATACTTTTTAATTATAAATACATTAAATTTGATGTAATGTCATGAAATTAATTTCAAATTGTGTAACTTAAAATGTAACGAAATTTAAGAATATTTCTAACAGTGTAATTATATTTAATACATTGTGTATGAGTTATATACATATATGTAATGTTATATATGTCCATATATATATAAACACACACACACACACACCTCAAAAAGACATTAGACATTAACGTTTTACATATTTTGATTTTGAATGATTAACCAATTGATTTAATTCATTATTCTGTGCATAAAAATATTAAAGTACAGCTGTTAAAAATAGTTCATAAAACATTTATACCTGAATAAAGTGTAATACCTATATCTCATAAACTATTAATATTTTGACAAGTCTATCTTAATACTTTTGCATACAGATTAGGAAGATCATTTCAAATTAAACAACTTTTTTCTAAATA
>NW_017295971.1:24249-26108 GCF_001594075.2 Trachymyrmex cornetzi
ATTATTATTAATTTATTACTATACATACATATGTGTGTGTGTGTATATATATATATATATATATATATATATATATACAATAATAAATAATGAGTTATTATTTAAATTCTATTTTAATTTATTTGAAATCGTACGATATGGTAATTAATAAATATGATAAGTAAATGTACGAGTAAAAGAGAAATGTCGTATTAACGTGTTCTCTCACTCAGCTGAAAACGGACAATCCACTCAAATATACACATAGCGGAAAAAGAGTATTGAAAACGGACGATTCACTAAAAAATACTCGCGTATACGTTTGTCGTTCATCAGCGGAAAAACGAGTATTGAAAACGGAAATTCTCCTCAGAAATACTCATTGCGTACTTGTGTATACTCACTATCGTTCCTTCATGATACACTGCGAGTGTTTGCGAGTGCAAGGAACGAGCAAAACGGGCTAAAAACGGTCCATATGAGGTCTAAAAACGGTGAAAAATTTTTATAAGGGAATAGAAATGAATCGAAAAGATCTATACGATCTGAGTGTGTACGGTCAGGGACAAAACGGTTGCAACACTTTTTTTTCGATGAATTTCGGAACGCAGCTTGCTCACCGAGTAATTGGTTGTTATTCATGGATCGACAAATAAGAACCAATCGCTCGGTGAGTAGGCTGTATTTCGAAACCCATCGGAAAAACATGTTGCAACCTTTTAGTCCACGGCTGTACAGAACTTAGCTCTCTTGCGATGTATAGTAAAGTCATTAGATTTATAAAGTACAATTGATTTCAGAACTGATGCGTCAAAATGGCCGAAGTGCATATAATACACTATTTCAAGTACACATTGGGTACAGTTGAGTGCCGCTAAGGAAGAAAGACAAAGGAGACTTCACTCAGCCCAACCAGTCCTCGATAATCGGACCGATTTTGCGTTTCAATTTAAGTTTCGGTTCTCGACATTCGCGGCGCTTGTGTAACTTTGTATCCTGGGCGTAATGAGTGCATCGTAGGAAAAAGTGTCACGAACGTAACTTAACCCCGTAAAAACGATTTTATCTTCGGTCAATCTTCCTTCCTGACGAAAATTAACCGCAGACAAAATCGTTTTTACGGGATTAAGTTACGTTCGTGACACTTTTTCCTACGACGCACTCATTACGCCCAGGATACAAAGTTACACAAGCGCCGCGAGTGTCGAGAATCGAAACTTAACTCAAAACGCAAAATGGATCCATTTTTATTTACGTAAATGGAGTTTCCTTAGTCTTCCTTCCTGCCGCTAACCTAACTTTGCCCCGGCCGAATGATCTTTTAAAAATACTCAAGCTCTTGCGGTGATGCTGATGATCATACATGTGATGATTCGTGTTCCTGAAGAGTTCTGAACTGCACTTACATGTATCCTTTGTGCACTTTTATGCATTAAACTTCTACAGCAAATAAATCCGTAACTAAAAAACACATAAATTAAACATTCGTATATATTCTTTTGATCATAAATAAACTAATTACAATTCAAAAACATTAATTTACATACCTAACGGATTTATTTTCCCAAATAAAGTACGTATATACAAATCCATTAATTCGAAATGGCCGCGTTAGCGTCAAAATGGATGCGAGTTTGCGGTACTTTATAGATCTGGTGGCTTTAATGTATAGGATAACAGAGCAAGAAATGTACTTAACGTTTTATTGGGTATGGGAATAAGTTTCCGCCCATTCTAGAAAGATGTCGTTAGTAGCATTGCTTGTGTGCTTGATAGAACGGCAACACATGTATTTGAAAGGTTTGTGTTCAAACTTTTGAGCCCAATAGTTGGCATTCGTTCGAAGCGTAAAAAAGAGTAACTTTTTTTGCGTTGAAGAT
>NW_017295971.1:26733-35297 GCF_001594075.2 Trachymyrmex cornetzi
CCCGCCGTATTCACCGGACATTGCTCCTTCAGATTTCCATTTGTTCCGATCCATACAGTCGGTCCTTTCTGGAGAACGATTCAATTCTTATGAAGATATCAAAAAATGGCTTGAAGAATGGATCGCTTCAAATGAATCAGATTTTTTTCATTCGAGGAATCCGTTTATTACCGAAAAAGTGGGAGAAAGTTGTCGCTTCCGAAGGAGCATACTTTGAATAAACTCACTTTTATAAATTTGTTTAAATAAACACATCTTTTTCTTTTCAAAAAGGGCGGAAATTTATTCCCATACCCAATACTTAATGATTTACTTAATGTATGTAACGTTTTATTTAATGTATATAATGTTTTCTTAAGAGGTTAGACCGGTGTGACCAGTTGTAAAAATAGGTAATTTTTAAGCGTGGATTGCCGAAGAAATAAAAAAGACTCGTGTTTTGATACCTTATTCAAATACACATTGAAAGTATAAAATATGCAAAAATGAAAGGAAAAATAATAATCTTAACACCATTTATTAAAATGTTATGAAAAATCAATTTTTTTCTCATCAGTCATTGGTGTCGATGATTCCACCATATTGGATCGTATGAAACAAAAAACGAAAAATATTACTGATATGTATTGTATTCCCTAAGCATTGACCGAGTTTATTCAAACTTTATTAAAATTTGACTGAAAAAAAAAATTTTTAACTTTTGGTTTGACTTTTTTTGGTACAAATATTATTAATTAATTTATTAGTATCTTGCAAAATAATAATGATATGGTAAAAATCCTCGGTCAATGCTTAGAGAATACTATAAGGATAATAAAAAACCGAAATTCAAGTCAATCCGATGAATACATCCTGAGAAATCTTCGACACCGTTTTGAAAAACAAGGTTTCAAGAAAAACGCATTTAAAGTTCTGCAACATAATCTTTGTATCATGTAGTGCAAATTTTGTAGGCTTTGTGACTCAGAAACTAACTCGAATTTATACTTAAGACCTTTTGTTCCATATTCTACAGATTTCAAACTATTTTTTAAAGCAAAAAGAATTTTTTCTATTTTTTTTTAAATTTTACACCGCAGTCTAACCCCTTAATGTACATCATGTTTTTTTTTTTTCGAATTAAGAACCTGTTTTATCGACGTCGATCAAATTCGGCCGTCGCTCCAGCATTCCCTTAAGGGCCATATTTGTAATGTCGGAAAATTAGAAAAGCTATACTGAAAATAAATATATAGCTTAAAAGAATAGGCTGAAATATGTGTATCTTGTACTAAAAAATTGCGTACAATTCATAAAAATTGTTTTGTTAATAACTCCTTCATGAATAACGAGCAACAGAAAAGATTAACAATCTTGCCTTTCTTGAAGGTCAAGATCAAGATCAAGATCAAGATCATTTGGGATTGATTGTGTAAAGGAAAAGTTTGGCTTAAAACTATGTCATGAATCTTCAAAATTCATAACAGAATACTGCTCAGTATAATATAAATTTCACTCCTTATCACAAAGTTGTGACATTTATCAATATAAGCAAATTTATATGCGACAAAAAATGTGTCACTTCTTCACAAAAATAGATAATAATAATCTTTATGGGAGATTGATCTCCTGCTTTCATTATGACGAAAATGCCAATGTATCACTTTTCTATCGATGCAATGATATGTATGTACAAACTATGAGAGAGGAGCTGCATTCTTCGAGCGATAGAAACGAAAGAAAAGTCAAAGATATATTCTATTTTAAGAGATTTCAACAATATGGCACCGCGTTCGTGCGAGGCTTCAATATTCACATACGTGGAATCAAAATTCCTTGTATGATTACTCATATCAAACTCTTTCGAAAACGTCGTAAAAATCTCAGGTATTAAATAGCTACGTGCGTTTTGGGTTGCCAATGTTATATCTCGTTAAAGTCTATCTTGTAACGTTCTCTTATTATATTGATAAATATATAATTTAAAAAAAAAATCGACGTTATTAATGATTCATTAGAAAAATACGTTCAGAAACGCATCCATTTCATATAGGAGAAACCGGGAATAGTTGATAGGTTTTTTTAGAAATTTTTTGCACATACTAATAAATAGAACATAAACCGTAAGATTATTTTGCAATAGCCGCATGCTTACACTACAAAAAAATTTTTATAATTTAATAATATGATTAACTTTCTAATATTAATAAAATATATAAGATCATGTAACCTTGTAATAACTAACCTCATACGCGGGATCGGATGTTATTGGGGTCACTTATTACATATCCAGATTTCAAAATATTACACATTTGATTAAATAAAATTTAAAAGATACATATATATACTTATATATATATATATACTTATTGATAATTTTAAAACGATATATAATATATCGTTTGTAACATTAATAACGTTTGTGAGATATACCTAAACAGTTTTCTCTTTTTCTTACATTAGAAATAAAAATATAAATTTATGTATTACCATTTAGTTGCCGCTTACAATAGGTTATGTTGAGGTTAGGTGTGACGACGGACAAGCAGACATCTGTAAAGATCTGGAAGGATTACACTATGGTGTATGCAGTTCAGCTAAACCACACCTACTTTTGCTCCTCGTCGTCAATAGTGCGGAAGGGCTACCAATTGTAAAACGCAAAACGTGGGACTATTCATAGTCTGTTCTTATTTTAAAACAGTTTAAATAATGTCTTAAGATGCTAATACAGTCTCGGATTGACTTAAGACATCTTAAGACTTTATTTAAGATAGTCTTAAATATAAGAATCAACGATGAATACCGACCTATTTCGCGTCGTGAAATTGTATTAGCACATCTTAAGACATTATTTAAGACGGTTTTAAAATAAAAATAGACTATGAATACCGCCCCATATTTAGCGTTTCACAGTTGGTAGCCTTCTGCACTATGAAGAATCCATAGACGGAGAGGGCAGAAATTTAGAGACACTGTCCAACTGCATCATGTTATCCGTTCCACCATGCGACACGCCCCGTCACAACTAGTCCCGGGATATCATATTTACGTATTTCAATTATTATTTATGCAAAAAATATATGTTAAGACGTTAATATAACTGTAAGATGTTGTTTATAAAATAAGAATTCTATAGAAATAGTTGAAATTATGATATGGTGAGCAGATTGACAAATATAACATTTAATATATCACTGATTTATTTTACTTTTAGCAAATGAAAAACTGAAAATATTTTCTATTTCTGAAAATATGCTATTCAGTCTGAAATAACTTATTGCAGCATGATCGCAATGTTTTTACGGAAATATTATATTTTTTCTATAATGTTATCGTTTGTTTTGCAGCAATTTTAAGTGTAACAATGTGCCCCATGTATCAACTATCTCCGGTCTCCCCTACATTATTCAATCTTTCTGAATAAATTAAATAAAGTTATTATATGGTAGTTGACTATTTATATTTATACACGTTACGTGCACATGTTTCATGTTTCTCGTCTACTTCAATTATTATTGATGTATAAAATATACATTGCGCGGTGTATGATGATATATAATTAGAAAATTTTGTATCAATATTTTCATCGTTATCGAGTTCTAACTCGTAAATTTTATGTATTGATTTCTAGCAATTTGAAATATAAATAGACAAACTTTGTTGTACAAAGGATTTAGACTTGACATTTCATGAATTTATATAAGTCTAAATCGTCACGAGCAGTGCAGCGCGCTAATTTTCACCATACGCGAAGATCCAGAAGTCTGCGGAGTGTGACTCAAACTGTGATTATATAATTTTCATGTACAATGTAGAACTCGAGAGAAAAAATATGACGAAGCCTCGTGCGATCTCGACACGCTTTTCTCAATGTAATAAAAAATAATTCGCTGTGTCGGTGCAAATACGAATTGTACGCGAATTCTTGACAGAAATTCATCACACTAATGTTGATCTTTTATATTTCTCAATTATAAATATATGCATACGTTACTCGATTTATAGATTATAGATATCTTAAAATCACATAATTTTGTTAAGTGTAAAAAAAACGCTTTGTTTTGTGATTGCAAAAAATTAAATATAATTTCTGTGCAATTTATGCACCGTCATAGCGATTACCTTAGCGTATGAGTTAATAATGATAATATTAATGACAAAAATAGGGCATAATTAATATTATTATTAATAATAACGGTTATACGTATATGAATATAAACACGCGCAAAAAAGGA
Source organism: Trachymyrmex cornetzi (assembly GCF_001594075.2). Taxonomy (NCBI): domain Eukaryota; kingdom Metazoa; phylum Arthropoda; class Insecta; order Hymenoptera; family Formicidae; genus Trachymyrmex; species Trachymyrmex cornetzi. Next base: position 30,951 of record NW_017295971.1, read on the forward strand.
GTCCGATCGGATCGGCTCTGTTCCCGAGGAACTTCAAGATCTTAGATAGTCACTATTTGTATAATTTTTTCTACATTTCATAGATGACTTATCAATAAATACAAGACGGATAACGTGTAAGAAATTGGTTCCGAATGGGAATGAAGTCGGGACGACCGTGTGACTCTTTCTAAGGCCCCCTCAAAATCCCTCATTTATTTTTTATTTTGACAGCGGGGCTAGCTGTGATATTTTACTCAATTCACTTACACCCTGGTCGTGGTACCAAATATAGTCTAGGCGAAGATCGGCCGTTGTGTTAACGGCGTGTTAGAACTCGACTAACTCTGTTTAACCTTCGTACGTAGCGTTGTATCGAAATCGATTTCAATCAAGCAGAGAGAGAGAGCTTATATTCGGTGTTTTGCGCGATACCCCGCAAACAATCGATCGAAGTCATCGGTGGCGATCCGAATGTTAATGCAGCATCTATTTTTGTAACTGTCATTTAGTTCCTCTAATATCTCAGGACGAAGTGTTACCGAATTACCGAACAGGACGTATAACATAAATCAAACTAACATCTATCTAAATCTTATTAACATTTTTGTTTTCAAAATTACAAATTTATCGAGCTAGACCACTCGTATCTTAATTTTTTCCGCAAACATTTTATACTAAAAAGTAGTGGAATTTGTGAATTGAAGGGTTGAAGAGAACTTGGCCATTACGTAAAATTCGATAATATCTCAGCTATACTTGACCGTGTAAATTAAAATCTCTTAGACATTATTTGTATCTTGTCGTCTTGTCTTGCCGTCACTCGATATTTTTAAACAGCTTGATATTAACTTGATATGACGATTCTTTTTATTGCTTTGCATATATCTCTCGGATAATAATCGATAGTAATTATAAAGCGATATTTGTACGATCGCAATCAATACACTGAGAGAAAAGAATGGTTGCAACTATTATAACTTAATTCTAATTTTTAATTATTTTTGGGATAACTTTATAGTTGTTTTAACTATGCAAATGTAGGCAATTGTGCTATTAACAATACCAGTCTCACACACACTACTTGAAGATCTTTAATTTTTTATTAACAAATTTTGTAGTTACTATTACACGTAAGTGAATTTAAGAAAATAGTTATATTTACTGCAATTGCGATTCCATTTACTAAATAAAAACGTTTATTTTATTTATCATTAAAATCTTGTTATTTTACTACATTAAACCCTCAACAATATGAGTGGGTCATTTGGACCCGGCTGAAAATTTTAGTTGACCACAATTTTTGTACGGTTAATATTGCAGAGTTGAAGTGAGGGGTTAAAAAAAAACTTGGAACTTTCCTCGGTCGATTATTTGGTGATGCAATTGTTCCGTTATTGTCTTGATGCTAATTGTGATACAATAAAAGTTTGGCTTGGGTGACTTGGACCCGTCAAATATAAATTCGAGAGATTTTTACCGAAAGTGAAAATTCGTTTTTAGTAAGTGCCTGTTTATTAATACTGTATTCAAGTATATGTGTTGTCTTCTTATAATTAAAACATACATTCACATTATCAAAAAAGCATTTTTACGAAAGAAGTATCTTGGCGAGATAATCGCTCTATTTTCTCGGACTTATAAAATTGTGAGTAAATAATGTCGGAATCATTATATTTAATATGAAATATTTTCGTTGCATTAAAGAAGAAAATACTCGATATACCTCCGATATCATTATTCTGAGCATGTACAAAAATGCCTCCATTTCACTCGTGCAAATAATTATACTTTTTGGAATGAATCAATATAACGTTTTTTTTTCTTAAAGTTCACATTTTCCTCTTTTCAAAACGTTATTTATTTTTATCTGTACCTTTTTTATCATAGAATCATCAAAGATATAATTTAAAAAAAAAATTATTATTGCACTTTTTTCATAAATTGTTATTTAGTATTTTTTAGCATAACTTTTTCAATTATCAAAACCTTTTTATGTTTTGATAGTTCGATTCTAATACATTCTAATACATTCTGGCATTTTATAAAAAAAAAATATATACAGTACCGGCCAAAATTATATCAGCTTTCGGTTTTTTGAGCATAACTTTTGTCAAAGTAAATCGAATGCGCTCAAATTTATACAACAGACATTTGGTGGCAGGTGTACCTTGTACGTAAAGTACAATGAGATTTGTCATTGCACACCATGATTTTTTAATTTTTTACTAATTTTCCCAAAATCGCATTATTGTACTTTCTTTGCTTTTTATGATACATCCGTAGTTTTTACCGTCATGACCTAATTTTAGTAGTTGGATTTAATGTTTTAACATTATGACAAATACTCGTGGTGCTCAAGATATATATATGAACGACAACAGGAAGTCATCGTAAAGAGCCACAAACAAATATGGACGTACATAAGAAAATCGCCTAGCAATTTGGCATCTCCAAATCAACAGACCAAGTTTCTTAAGCATTGAAAGGTCTAGCAAAACTATGTTAAGAAAAAGAAGAGTGGTCGACCCCATTACATTACTTTTTTCGTCGATTGCAACATCCTTCGCATATCTCGCAGCAACTCACATCGTACGGCGCCGGACATTACTAAGGAAATATCGACTTCTAAACAATCTAATCCGTTCGTACAGATCATACGCCATCGCTTGCAGACCGAAAGAGTATGTGAGCAGCGACCTGTGAAAAAACCATTCATTTCCGCAAAGAATTGGAAGGTGCGAGTGGAGTGAGCCAAAGCACGCTTCAACTAAACACCTCAACAATGGTCTGATATCTTCTACAGCAACAAAAATAAGTTCATATTGTTTGATAATAATGGTATAACATTGATTTGTCGTTCAGAAGACGTTAGATCATTGTTGAGTTGTCTAATTGAGGTGTGTTTTGGTCCACTCCACTCGCGCCTTCCAATTCTTTGCGGAAATGAATGGTTTCTTCACCGTTCACACAGTCTTCTAGCCTACAAGTGACGGCGTATGATCTATACGGACGGATTAAACTGTTCAAAAGTTGATTTTTCTTTAACAATGTCCGGCGCCGTATGATGTGGGTTGCTGCGGGATATGCGGAAGATGTTGCGATCGAGGAGAAAAGTAATATAATCTATGTAATTGGCTGCTCTTCTTCTTCTTAACATAGCTTCGCTAGATCTTTCAACGCTTAAGAAATTTGGTCTGTTGATTTGGAGATGCTGGGCAAGCTTCTTATGTCCATTCATCTTTGTTTGTAGCTCTTTACGATGACTTTCTGTTGTTGTCCATCTATGTCTTGAGCATCACGAGAGAGAGAGAGAGTATTTGTCATAATGTAACACTTAATCTAACTATTAAAATTAGATCATAACGGTAAAAACTACGGCTGTAATATGAAAAACAAAGAAAGTACAATAATGCGATTTTGAGAAAATTAATAAAAAATTAAAAAATTGTGGTGTACATCGTCAAATCTCATTATACTTTACGAACAAGGTACACCTGCCATCAGGTGTCTACTGTATAAATTTGTCAAAAAATCTAAAGATGATATAATTTTCACCGGTACTACATTTTCCATTGAGATTTGTGATTGATAATTATAGAGCCAGTCAGAACCGCCATGGATGACTTAGACCCAGACATGTAAATTAAGACTCTAAAACGAGACATATAGTTGAGGATTAATATTTGAAAGTAACATAATTTATAGTACAAGTTTCTTATGTTTGATAGAATTATACATATATGAATAAAATTTAAAAGTACAAAGTGTTTTGATAAAAATACAAATGTTCGATTCCCTATATTTAAAAAAAAATTAATGGTGATTACAATCAGGGCAAAAGAGAATAGGCGGTGAAATTTGTACGCTAATATTCGAACGTATTCTCTTACTAATATTAAGAATTTTATTAAGTTCATCTAAGCAATTTCGTATGTTTTGGTTAGTCTTCTAATCTTCTCCAGCGATAACGATAATTTCGAAATTGATGATGGCGATGTTGATATTACATACTTAAAAGTGGTAAAGATGTATTGTATGTAGCGATGTCAAAAGCAAGTCAAAAGCAAGAATTTTCTCTTATAAGAGAAATACATTTCCCAAACCAATTACAAGGCTGGATGGATACAAAGTATTAAATACCATAACGAAAACCGCAACAGTAGAAGTTTTTTATACACACAGTAAAAAAATTTGTATTAAATTTAACATATTTTACATATCCCAAACGATCCAATCAAATTTTTAGATTAATTTAACATAAGATGAATATGACAATCTTGTGTTTCGCGGGTTTTCTCCGTGTTCAAATCCATTCTTGGAATGCCAACGTTTCGTGAACCTTGCAGTCCACTTCATCAGGGCGAG
>NW_017295971.1:38405-44936 GCF_001594075.2 Trachymyrmex cornetzi
ACGTTGGCATTCCAAGAATGGATTTGAACACGGAGAAAACCCGCGAAACACAAGATTGTCATATAGGAAACACCCGTGAAAGCCTCAAGAATATTATAAGATGAATATGTTAGAAAGTAACACAAATATTATATAAAAAATTAACACAAGAAGTATAATACTTTGACACAATTATTATAATTTAAAAACAAATTTTATGTTAAATTAACATATTTATAATGTTAAATTTAATTGAAATTAGATGCTATTTTTACATTTTTAGTTTAGACAATGCCTCTGTAATATTTAACATATCTATACAATACCTCTGTTAAGCTAGCGCCCCCCCCCCCCCACCCTTCACCAGCGATAAATTAATTCTAACACATTACAAAATTAGGTGCTAATTAAGTGCTAATTAGGTGCTAAAGTGTGAAATTAGGTGCTCGAACCGTTTGGCAGAAAAAAAAATTATTGGAGGGGATGGGGGTTAGCTTAATAACAAGTTAGCTCCCACCTAATAAAAAAAAATAATTACTTCGTAAACAAACAAAACAAATACATAAGAATTAGGTGTTAATTAGGTGCTCCAAGGAACGACTAAAATAATTCAAAAATATATATGTATCATATACAGAATTATATACAGAATTAGGCGTCAGTCGAACAGCCGGCTCACAAGAGAGAAGTTACCTTAAAAAATTAGGTGCTCAAAAAAATTTGGTATCAAAATGTTTGTTTTTTAATATTATTTAAGGATATCTAGTCGCCGAATTAGATGCTCGTTCCGTTAGGCAGAAATTCGACCTCCAACATATGTAACGCGATCAACTCACAAGAGAGAAGTTGCCTTAAAAAATTAGGTGCTCAGATAAATTTGGTGTAAAAATGTTTACATTTTAATATTAATTAAGGATATCTAGTCGCCGAATTAGGTGCTCGTTCTGTTTGGCAGAAAGTCTACCTCGAACAGAAGTTGCGCCTAATTTAATATGATAACCTCTCTTGAGTACCGATCTATCTTCGAGTTCGAATTTCTGCCAAACGGAAAGAGCACCTAATTCAGTGACTAGATATTCTTAAATAATATTAAAAAACGAACATTTTAACACCAAATTTGTTTGAGCACCTAATTTTTTAAGGCAACTTCTCTCTTGTGAGTTGATTGCGTTACCTATGTTGGAGGTCGAATTTCTGCCGAACGGAACTAGCACCTAATTCGGCGACTAGATATCCTTAAATAATATTAAAAAACAAACATTTTGATACCAAATTTTTTTCGGCGACTAGATATCCTTAAATAATATTAAAATACAAACATTTTAATATCAAATTTATCTGAGCATCTAATTTTTTAAGGCAATTTCTCGACTGTTCGACTGACGCCTAATTTCTATATATGTATAATTCTGTATATGATATATATGTGCTTCTCGTAAAGAATCACCATTTGGGCCAGTTTCACCAACGCCAATTACTTAATCGGCTGTGAAACTGATGACTAATCACGTTTGCTGTTTAGTAGAACTAATGATATGTATCATTTGTATAAAACATTTGATATCAACAACTGGCGCCAAGTTGAATTTTACCATTTTTTTCTTCCTAAAAAGAAAAAATAATAGTAACTTTAATTTTTTTCTTAATTTATTTAACTCTAATGATATGCATCATTCGTATAAAGGATTTGATATCAACAGAATTGGCGCCAAGCTAAATTCATCAAAATTTTATCAAAATTTTATGTAAATCAGTTTCACGGCCGATTAAGTAATTGGCGTTAGTGAAACTGGCCCAAATGGTGATTCTTTACGAGAAGCACACACGCTTAGCGCTTTTTTTAAGTTTTTTTAAAAAGGTAAGTTTGTATATAAAAACAACAAGGTCAATAAGAGTTAATTTTCGTTTAAACATCTTTAAATCATTAATAGTGGAAAAACCATACGTACATATATCAACTTATCCAAAATTACATGTTTCGATTTTTGAATGAATTGAGCTATCCTCAGATTCTTTACAATCTTAACAATACATTAACATCGATCTAATAATTCGTGGTAACAGTACAATACGTTGAACTAGTCAAGTGCTTCCATGAGAGAGACCATGATCCATTTCCAAAAGATTAATTGATCTGTTGTTGATTGTATCATGATGTTCTAATGTTAAGATTGTAAAGAATCTGAGGATGGCTCCATCCGAAACATGTAATTTTGTGTATATATATATACGTATGGTTTTTCTATTATTAATATAAATTAAACGCGAAAAAGATATAAGATAATTTTTGCTTTTATAATATTATAGTTCTGATATTTAGATGTTTTAGACTCTTGTATCCATTTCCACCAATGTAGATTAACTTTAATCCGGTTCAACTTGCTCTTCGTTTTTTTCCAATTCTAAAGATTAGAAAAAGACAAAGAGAAAGTTGAACCGAAATTAAAGTTAATCCACGTTAGTGGAAATGGGCATTAATTGTTCTTTACTTATTTTATGTTTGTATCATAAAAGTCCTTTACTCATTTTTATATCTGATAGATTAAACGCGAAAAAGATGTAAGATAATTTTTGCTTTTATAATACATGTTTTGACTTATATTTCTAATATTTAGACGTTTTAGGCCCATTTTCACAACTGACGGTTAACTCTTAATCAAGATTCAACTTATTCATTATCTCTTTTCAATTCTAGAATTAGAAAAAGATAAGAAATAAATTGAACCTCAGTTAAGAGTTAACCGTGAGTTGTGAATCTGGGCCTGAGACTCTTATGTCCATTTCCACCAACGTAGATTAACTTTAATCTCGGTTCAACTTGCTCTTCGTCTTTTTCTAATTCGAAAGATAAATTGAACCGAGATTAAAGTTAATTCACGTTGGTGGAAATGGGCATTAATTGTTCTTTACTTATTGTTTTATGTTTGAATTATAAGTCCTTTACTCATTTTTATGTTGTATGTTTCTAATTAATTGTTCTTTACTTATTGTTTTATGTTTGAATTATAAGAGTCCTTTACTCATTTTTATATTGTATGTTTTTAATAATGAGAAAACACAACACTACCATATAAATAAATCGTTATCTTTTAAATTCAACCCCTTCCTTTCAGTAAATCTGAAAATAAACAGCACAAAGAATCAATTCTTTCATAATTATAAAAAACAGAGAGAACAAATTATTAATAAAAATATGTTTAAAAAATGTGAAACTTCACTTCCTATATACTACATGGGCTGAAAAGTCCCGGGATTTTTCAATAGGTGGCGCCACTAGAAAATGAACATGACTCATTTCGAGAAGCTCATCTGTCACTAGTTTATGTATAAAGTTTCATGACATTTCGTCCATTCGTTTACAAGCTACAGTCGTTTGAGTGACGCTACTTTCGCCTTCGTAAAAAAAATGGAAAAACAGGAATACCGCATCTTGATCAAACATTGTATTTGATGGGAAAAATTTCTGGACAATCATTGCAATGGTTGCAGAAATGTTATCCCACATCTGCTCCTTCGAGAACAACAGTTTATCGGTGGTTTAGTGAATTTAAAATGGATCGTACAAGCACCGAAGTCGCACCTCGCTCTGGAAGGCCAAAAGAGGCTACGAATGCGGAAATCGTAAAGCAAGTGCTTCGAATCGTTTTGAGTGATCGTAAAGTGAAGTTGCGCGAGTTAGCTGAGGCCGAGGGCATCTCAAAAGAACGGGCGGGATACATTTTGCATGATCTTTTGGAGATGAAAAAGCTATCGGCGCAATGGGTGCCGCGTTTGCTGACCGTCGACCAAAACAGCAGCGCGTTGATTCAACGGCCGGTTTGGTGTTGTTGCAGCGTAATCGAGCGGACTTTTTTCGACGTTTTGTGACGATGGATGAAACGTGGGTCCATTAGGGGTGATCCCGATTGACCACGGCTCGATTGGACACCACCAATCACAGCGACCGGTGCTTAGGAGCTTTGTAGTCTCAAGCGCTGTGAGTGGCTCGTGTCCAAATGAGCCGTGTCCAACTGGGTGCCACCCGGTCCATTACCATACGCCTGAGTCCAATAGGCAGTCTGCTGGAAAGCCACGAAAGCCGACCAAAGCGGCCAAAAGACCAACGCTCGGCCGGAAAGGTTATGGCCTCCGTTTTTTGGGATGCGCATGGCATAATCTTCATCGATTACCTGCAGAAGGGAAGAACAGTTACGGGAGAGTATTATGCAGCGTTATTGGACAAACTGAACGACGAAATAAAGAAAAAACGGCCCCATATGGCGAAGAAAAAAGTTCTGTACCATCACGATAACGCACGTCCTTGAAAGCGATGGTTAAATTGGACCAATTACGATTCGAATTGGTTGCTCACACACCGTATTCTCCAGACTTAGCCCCCAGCGACTATTATCTGTTCCCAAACCTCAAGCGGTGGCTCCAGGGAAAGAGATTCAGATCGAATGAGGAAGTCATCGCGGAAACCGAGGCGTATTTCAAAGGCTTGGACGTTTCATACTACAGAAAGGGCATCGAAATGTTGGAAAATCGCTATACCAAGTGTATCGCCCTCGAAGGTAACTATGTTGAGGAATAAAAATAACTTTGCCCAAAAAACGCTTGTTTTCATTAAAAATCTCGGGACTTTTCAGCCCATGTAGTATGCATATACACGCTTTCTACTGCATTGCAGACACTTTCTTAAACCTGCGTACGAAAGAATATTGCAATAAAAGTTATTACAAATTTTATAAGATAACATTGATTGAAATAAACTACCAGAATATAAAATGATTTGTATTCTGACACCAGAAAATGTGTTTTACAGCAGAGAATTTGTGAAATAAATATTTATTCCAGCCTCACTTACGTGTTCATACGTGTTCCTCAGTTCCATCGATGTAACGGATTTTCTAACCTGAATAGTTTAACGGTTAATACTAAATGCCACATTTACCTCTTGCTATCTAGAGTCAAACCTGTCAGAATGGGACGGCGAACACCTAGACACCCATTTCCTCGACGGCGAATACCTAGACACACACTTCCTCGACGACGAACACCTAGATACTCATTTCCTCGATGGCGAACACCTAGACACCAACTTCCTCGATGGCGATCATGTAGACAACATCTAGACACTCACTTCTTCGACGGCGAACACCTAGACGCCCACTTCCTCGACGGCGAACACCTAGACATCCATTTCATCGACGGCGAATACCTAGATACCAATTTCCTCAATAGCGAACACCTAGACACCCACTTCCTCGACGGCGAACACCTAAACGCCCACTTCCTCGACGGCGAACACCTAGACACCCATTTCCTCGACGGCGAATACCTAGACACCCATTTCCTCGACGACGAACACCTAGACACTGATTTCCTCGACGGCGAACACCTAGACACCAACTTCCTCGACGGCGAACACCTAGACACTCATATCCTCGGTGGCGAACACCTAGACACCAACTTCCTCGACGGCGAACATGTACACAACACCTAGACACTCACTTCTTCGACGTCGAACACCTAGACACTCACTTCTTCGATGTCGAACACCTAGACACTCACTTCTTCGACGGCGAACACCTAGACGCCCACCTCCTCGATGGCGAACACCTAGACACCCATTTCCTCGATGGCAAACACCTAGATACCAACTTCCTCGACGACGAACACCTAGACACCCATTTCCTCGACGGCGAACACCTAAATACCCATTTCCTCGATGACGAACACCTAGACACCCATTTCCCCAATAACGAACACCTAGACACCTACTTCCTCGATGGCGATCACCTAGACACCCATTTCTTCGACATAGACATCCACTTCCTCGCCGACAAACATCTAGACGCTTAATTCCTCGACGGCGAACACCTAGACGCTTCCTGAATATCTATACACCCTCTTCCTCAACGCGGTAAATATCTAGATCTTCAACGACAATCTCCATATTTCATTTTAATTATAATTAATATTTTATTTTAATTCATTTTATTAATTTTAGTTTCAATTAATTAATTATAACACGTCACATCGTATATGTGACAATGTTGCCATCGCTGATTATCACAGCCGTCATCCGTGGTTGATCACGTTCGAATGTGCAATGCTGCCATCGCTTGGTTAAATCAAAAGCCATCTATTATCGAAAAAACGAGACGTACATTTTTCCCGGTCGACGATGACAGGCAGGTGCCAAAGCGTATTTTAAATGCCAAAAAAAAAAGATTAACAACAGGTAACGACCGGCTGGAAAATGAAGTTAAGGTTGTAACAAAACGAAAAAAAATGTTTAAACACGAGATAATGTGAAATGGTGAAATGGGGGTGCTGTTTAGGGGTTGAAATCGGTTTTTCTCGACTTGCGGCGAAGGGTGACCTCCTAGTGGAAAATGTTCAATACAAAAGTTATAGATAATAAAAAAATCTAAAACTTTTGTATTTGACATTTTTCAACATGACCTCAAATTTTTCGAGAAAATGGCGAAAAACTGATTTTTCAGTTTTTAATTTTTTTCTCACGTAAAAGTAATTTAATTTATATGAAATTTTGTGGAAGTATAC
>NW_017295971.1:45032-46067 GCF_001594075.2 Trachymyrmex cornetzi
CACGGACAACTTTATTGATGTTTTTTTGTATTTTTATATTTATATATATATCATTTTAACCGTTGAAATGTGTACTTTCAAATGGTCTACGCATGTTGTAGGTTAAATTTTCATTAAACGGCTTAAAATTACGAAAAACCGAAAAGTGACTTTTCTAAACACTAATTCATCAATTTCTCTAATGATTTTCAATTTTGTTGTTATTTTTGTTAATAATTGACTACATTTTAATGACAGGACGTATTGTAATGTAATATTACTAAAGTTGACTTAATTTTATAAAGGAAAAAGAGGAAAGGTATTAAAAATAACATTTTAATAGCGATAAATTATACCATATTGAAAGTCGTAATCTGTCAATAAGATTCGCTAACTTAGTGTGCATATTATTAATGTATATTTTATTATTTTTTTATTATGTGTAGTATAGTAATGAGTCATGTAGGTTATTTAAAACAAAATATTTTTAATAAATTATAATTAAACATATAGTAGTCAAAAATAAAACAATATTTTTTTCTATTTATTTATAAAATTACAAAATGTATAATAAAATAAAAACATTTAATTAGTTTTCTGTCTTTTCAGTTTCGGTCGTACTTCTTCTTCGTCAATAGAACTTTCTAATTCTGATGTATCTTCGTAATCTGCAACGTCTTCTGGGTCTTCAAATTCGACGTCTCGATTTGTAGCCGGCTCTTCATAAATAATTTCCTCTGAATCGCTCATTTCTTCGAACGTTTCCTTGTCTTTATTCGAACAATTTTCATGACAGTTGCTACATAAGTTAGTGCATTTTAAGCCATGTTTTCGACAGCCACATCTTTGATTATTGCAACCACTTTCACAGTTGCAACTTATGCATTTTAATAATTCTTGGGGAATTAAGTCGTAATCGTCTGAGAGGTATTTGGGAACAAGTCTACCTACATGTTCCTTCCAGCCCCATTGCTTTGCTTTATTGTTATCGAGTACGTCGTCCAAATAACTTAGCCAAGTTTGCAACTGATAGTAAACTCTGTAGGAGTGTTGTGC
>NW_017295971.1:46165-46823 GCF_001594075.2 Trachymyrmex cornetzi
AAATAAATATTTTTCTGCTTCTATAAATACCAGTTATAAGTTGACATCCGTTTTTTGCAATAGTCTCGTGGTCTGCATCTTTTTTATAAAAAATACTACCTACACTTGATAAATTTGGATTGTTCAATAAAGCTTTTACTATTGTTTTTTTACCTCTTCCTGCAAAACCGGAAGTTGTGTCGCAACCCGAAAAAGCATGAATAAATGCTATTAAATTTGTGTGCGATTCATGTTTGAAACAATTAGATGTATAAAATGTATCTGTTGCATTGCTTGAGCCTGGTTTGTGGAAAAAAATACGTAGCCTATTGGAATTTAATTGATGCAGAAGTACCAGTAAATCAATATCTTGGCCTACGATTACGACAGTATTATCATCTTGTTTTGCTAATTGAATTGAAGTATTTACAATTAAAACATCCGCGTCTTCTGGAGCTTGTTTGCACAAAAATCCTTCGGATTGTAGCTTATCGGATATAGTTTTAATTAAATTTTTTTTGTTATTCACATTTGATAAAAATTTGTCTTGTGAGAACGGAATTTTGCTTGTATCTTGATATTCAAATGTAGGAACGTTTGCAGATTTGTTACGACATGAACGTTCGGATTGTTTCGTGCCAATCGAAGTGGAAGCAGATGCTGCGAGCGTTGTAGTTGC
>NW_017295972.1:0-1689 GCF_001594075.2 Trachymyrmex cornetzi
GTGCGTTCACGCAGACCTTCCACCCTTCGTCGCCGTCAAGTAGCGGGGCCTCACGTCCGTGTCTGCTCGGTCATTTCGGAGAATCTTAGGGAACCCTATCCACCCCCACACTCGCTAACACTCGAAACAAGTCCTGTCGTTCAACCCTTCCTTCCACCATTATCGCCTCCACCTGAAATCTCATATTCCCCCGTTTCCGACCTGTCGCCTGATTTCTTCGATACCCTTTTCCCGTCCAGCCCTCTCCCGACACCACCCTCGATCGAAGAGGCCCCTGCCTCAGAAGTCACCCCCTCAACTCTTCCCTCCCCAATAGACTCCTACTCTCCTCCAAATCCCTTTCCCCTCCTCTTCCATGATGCCCTCCAACTAATACATTACATGTCCAACTTTATTCCATCAGCAAACGACCAAGTCATAGTTACCATCCCCGGATGTACTTGTTTTTTTTCCGTCCCTCATTCCAATTGATCCCCTCTCCTTCCAACCTTATGAATTGCCACCTCTCTAGATTTCCTCTCCTCTACCCAAACACTTCCAACAGATAATAATCTCAGCATAACACCCGACTCTACTCACACACACACAAATCCACACCAACATTAACACCTGCCAAAAAAACACTACTAAACTATATAATGATATATGTAATTATATTTATACGTATATGAACCTAAAAGAGGTTCCGATTATAACACAGCACCAAAGAATGTATCAATAACTTTCGCTAATTATATTTAATATTAATTAAATTCTCGCTAATTAACGAAATCTCTCCTTCTATTCATTTTAAGTTCTCCCGCGGTTGCACTTTGCCTTCTCCCCGATCACTTGGATTAAGTTCCATGACCGAAAGCCAGGGCATACGAACGCACTGGCACATCTGGTGTAAAAGTGCGCCCTCGTGGCACACTGACCCAGTTGGGCCCTTTATGGCTGTTCTACAATGTGCTTTTTGTTTCCTGTTTTTTGCTGTTTGTCTATTGCCTTCTTGATCAAAAATACAAGAGACAAACAGAGACAAACAGCAAGAAACAGGAAACAAAATGCACACTGTAGACTAGCCATTAAACTCAAAAGTGTGTTCGACTCGTGTGTCCGCTTAGCGGAGCACGAGTTGAGGTTTCCCCTTCGTCCTGCGTTCGACTCCCGGCTCGTTAGGAGCCTCAGGACGAAGCGAAGCGCCTCCCGGTTTGTGTCGGTCCTTCCCCATAGCTCCCTCACGGTTCGGAGCCTGGACACGACCAAATCGGTCAAAAAATTCGGTTCCTGTTACGTTCACCCCCTCAGTTCCATGCGTGCAGAACTTGGACGTAACACTTATTATATTTTAATATTCAAATTTTATTGATTTGTGTACACGTTTTACTAAATATAAGTAAAGTTTAATTTAGTAATAAAAGATAAGTTAGAATAATCGAAAATGGATAAACGAAAAGTTGTTCGTATTGAAGAGGAAGAAGAAGAATTTCTGCGATTGAAAAGGGAACGAATTGCACTAAGTCAACAAAAATATCGTGAAAGAAAGAAAGAAAATGCAGCAAACAATATAGCTGGGCTATCTAAAGTTTGTAAATCAATAAATTTATTAAATAATAGTCCGTTAGTTGTAGTATCTGAGTCATCAAACCTTCTGATAGTAAAAAATATTAATGATTCTTCATCAGTAGTGAAACATATTAGGTGTAC
>NW_017295972.1:2407-2759 GCF_001594075.2 Trachymyrmex cornetzi
TCACTCCCAATGATCGTGCCAATTCTTCTTGATTTTGACACGAGTCTTGATCAAGTAATGCCTCCAATTCTGCATCTTCGAAAATCTTCTCTCTTCCTCTGCTATGCCGGTCTTTGACGTCAAAATCACCGTTCTTGAAGCGTTAAAACCACTCACGACACGTTCTTTCACTAATAACTGCCTCACCATAAGTATTTGAGAACATTCGATGAGCCTCAGCCGCTTCATATTGAAGCAGAAAATTAAAACCTGACGCAAATGACGAGAATTTGGTTCGTAAACTGACATTTTCAATCGAGAATAACTTTATGATGCAGACACAAATCGACTAATGTTTCTATGGGATTATGTT
>NW_017295972.1:2834-3239 GCF_001594075.2 Trachymyrmex cornetzi
TTTATAGGAAAACGGCGGAAGCGAAGTTGTACACCTAATAATATTACAACATTAAACAGTTCTGTTACAACAGTTAACAACAGCATGTTAAAGTTACAGAGCAATGTTTTGACAACTTTGAATTCAAAATGTATTAATAATAGTATTAATATAAACAAACAATTGTTAACCACTGACGAAGTACTTGCGAATGAAAATATTGCAGAAATAAGTCAGTCAATGAGTGTGAAATGATGTTCTTTCTTGAACTAATGATGAATAATTATTGCAAACATAATATAAACTTAAGGGTACATTCTCGTCAGTTAGGTCAAATTTTGGTCAAAATTTTTTTTTGCGGAATTCGATAGCTATAACTGTCTAGAATATCATGTTAAAAAGGGCAAATCGAAATTCGTAACGGTT
>NW_017295972.1:3554-3882 GCF_001594075.2 Trachymyrmex cornetzi
CAGTCAATTTTCAACGAATCTTAATGGTTTTTTTTTTAAAATACGCGTAATTAAACTGTCTATCGCGTGAACCAAAATTATGCCGATACATTGCAAATTGATTTTTTTATAAACAAGAAACTAACGAAAAATTTAATTAAAAACAAAAAAAATTTTCGAAACGTCGCCATTTTGTTATTTTTGGATAGATTTCATTTTCTGAGGTTCACGACATAACCACACTCATACTAAACAAGAATCTCTATCGATTTTTTGTTTCAAATGATTCTTACGACCTGTAGGACGGTCGCCAGCGAGGTCCTTTTTTTTCGCAGTGGTCCACGGCGCA
>NW_017295972.1:4060-6044 GCF_001594075.2 Trachymyrmex cornetzi
CTTAAGCAAAAGAAGAGTACAAAATTACCGAGCCAACTATAAAGGATTTCAGAATATAAACTATTATAATTTAAATCAACGTTATATAGGAAAAATGGATGTAGAATGCCAACACTGTAAAGTAAAGCATTATCAAGCTGAAAAAGTTTACAATAAAGGCAGTTCATTCAACGATTGTTGTAGTCATGGAAAAGTAATATTGGGACCTTTACCATTACTTCCTAATGAACTACAACAGTTATTTTCTGGAAATCATCAGAAATCAAAACAGTTTTTACAAAATCTGCGAGTTTACAATAGTGCATTTTCTTTTGCATCTTTCAATGCTAACTTGATTAATTTTAACGCTCAAAAACGAGGATCTTATTGTTTCAAAATTCAAGGTCAAATATATTATCAAATTAACACTGCTTTATATCCTGCTACAAATGAACAATCAAGTTATGGACAGCTTTTTATTCTTGACGCTAACGAAGTTACAGAATATCGTTTAAATACAAATTCAAATCTCGATAAAGAGTTATTGCGTACGTTAGATGATATTATTCGTAGCAACAATATATTTGCTCAGTCATATCAAATGATGCACGAAGAAATTTGTTATCAGGAAAGTTTAGGTTTAAACGTGCCTAATTTAAAAATTGGGTTTTTAAATAAGAAAACGGGCATCGATCGTGAAAGATATAATGTTCAAAGGACTAATAAAATTGCTGCAATTTTTTCAACTACCGTTGATGGAGATATTCCTGATTGTTATGTTACAATTAGAAATAAACGTGATAAAACTTTAAAATATGGTAGTACAATGGATCCAAACATTAAACCATGGACTTATCCAATGTACTATCCGTACGGTTCGCAAGGTTGGCACGACGGTATTAAACAAATTAATGGAAAACGTGTAACCAGATCAATGTATGTTCAATATCGAATGGCTGTTCGTGATAGTTTCAATGTTTTTTTAATGGATAAACAATGATTTCAACAATGGCTTGTTGACAGTTATGTCAAAAAATAGAAAAAGATAGAATTAATGGTGCAAAGAAAACCAAAAACAGTTGAGAATAGAAAAACATCAAGGATTGATTGATTATTTAGAAAAAGTAGCAACTAACGCTAATACTCGTATTGGACGAATAATGATTCTTCCATCGACATTTATTGGTTCACCTCGAAATATGATGCAAAATTATCAAGATGCAATGGCTATTGTTCGCAAGTATGGTAAACCAGATGTTTTTATTACAATGACTTGCAATCCAAATTGGCTTGAAATGAAAGAAAATTTGCTTCCAGCTCAACAACCTGCTGATAGACCTGATATTTGTGCTGGAGTTTTTAATATAAAAAAAGATTATATGATAGATTTAATAGTTCGACAAAAATTTTTCGGTGAAGTAAAAGCATTCATTTATGTAATTGAATTTCAAAAACGTGGTTTACCGCATGTACATATGTTAGTAACTTTGAAACAAAATTGCAAAATTACTAATTCGGAAACTGTTGACAAGTATATTTCCGCTGAAATTCCGGATCCTGTTATTGATAAAAATTTACAAGAAATCGTCATGAAAAATATGATTCATGGACCTTGTGGTGATTCGTGTATGATAAATGGAAAATGTTCGAAACATTTTCCAAAACCCTTTCACGAAGAAACAACTATGGATGAAAATGATTATCCGCAATATCGTCGAAAAGATACTAGCATTTCATATGAGAAATCTAAAGAATTTGTAGTAGATAATCGATTTGTCGTTCCTTATTATATGTCCAATATTATCAACAATTTTTAATTGTCATATTAATGTTGAAATAGTTTCAAGTATTAAATCGGTGAAGTATTTATACAAGTATATTTACAAAGGTAACGATGCAGCGTCTGTTGTTATAGAAAATAATGTGAGTAGTAGTAAGTGGGCAGCTATGGGCCGTCAAAACAAACCCCCTCCACTCGACCTCCGGCACCAGGTGGGGGTGGCCT
>NW_017295972.1:6160-8948 GCF_001594075.2 Trachymyrmex cornetzi
CTGATTGGCTCGGTCCATAGCTGCGACGATTGGAGAGGGTGGGGGTGTCGGCAGAGAAGAATACCACTGCAAAATGACGGATGGTAAAGACGAGGAAAAATGGGGCCGAGAATTTTGTGCGTTATGGGGGGAGAGGGGGAAGGTACGGTCAGCGAACATG
This sequence comes from Trachymyrmex cornetzi, assembly GCF_001594075.2. Taxonomy (NCBI): domain Eukaryota; kingdom Metazoa; phylum Arthropoda; class Insecta; order Hymenoptera; family Formicidae; genus Trachymyrmex; species Trachymyrmex cornetzi. The sequence goes on from NW_017295972.1 coordinate 6,321, forward strand.
AATAGCACACAGCTTTTGTCCTGCAGACCATTTTTTTGCTGCAGCGGTTCGATGTCTCCAACGTGTTGACGTCTTAGTGTGAAAGAGTTTTTCTTATTATTTATGACGAGGACTTTTACGAGAATTTTCGGGAGACTCTTGCTTTCAATAGGGAGAAAGGGGAGGTAAAACAGGAATGAACAAGTTTGTGTCAGTATGCGTCATCTTCTTCTTATCTGCTGTGTTGATTTACTTACTTTAGAATAAATTCTTTCTGTATTCTACGACGGAGATGCTTTTACGGAAATACGTGAGAAAAAGGTGACTAATATAAAAGGGAACGAGGTGAAGAGTAAGAAACGGACGAAGTATTTACATGATCAAAAACGTTTATTTTAAAAAGAAAAATGATATTACATAAAATATTTATTTATATTTTAAAAGAGTAGACGATTGAACATGACGGCATACAGCATGAGAATTAATTTTTTTACGTTTACAACGAAGAAAAAATTTATGAAATAACTGTGCGATCAATCGATCATTGCGTTTATAATCAGAGGTAAACAGACTAAGAAACTGGCTAAGATTATAACCATTACACATAAAATATAGAAATACACAGCAGTATTGTCCGCAAGTTTGAGAAAGTATTCCTTGCAGCGTCGTCGTATTCCAGCGATACGTGGTGGAATTTCGGCGAAGTCGTAAGAGGAATCTTGAGTCCAAGGGCGGCAAGCCGTAGCTATCGAAATATGTTCCTGTACCGCATTCGTCGATGTAAAAGGCGACCCAGTGCTGGCCAGGTCAATCGTGATCGTCTGTGTTAGCGACAATGGCAGTCGACCTCGTCCACACCCTAGGCAGTCGGTCGGCAGGATAGACCCCTGCATGTCGGACACTGAGATGATGTAAGGCGTTTAAAACTTCCAGTGAATTCATTTTTCGGCGTAGGTGAGCGTGAGAGAAGCAATGTATGCGTAAATTCAGAATTTACCTCTTTTGCCAGTACGTGCGTTGTAGAGTTCTCAAAAATACTAGACGTTTGCGAAACGTTAGTGTTAGTTTTATCTCTATCAATCGTCGAGTCGAATTTTGGAAGAGCTTTTTTCTCTTCGGCTATCGCTTGTTCGTCCTCGTTTTGGTTCGCCTTTTCTGTCACGATATTTTTTCTCCACGCCTCGATGTTGCGAAATATATCGTTTTTCTGATTTTTAAACTTAATTGAAAAATTTCCGCTGTTTGTTTTTTCGCTCTCGACGTCACTTTCGCTGCAATTTTCTGAAGGAAGACTATCGTAGCTCGAATCGCTGCTATTTCGTATAGCTAACCAACGTTTTAATTTGTAAGCGTTGCGTAAGGCGCAATGAGATCCAACGTTGGTTCGAAATCCGTGGTGTGTGCAACGTTGTCCGCAACCTCCGAAATCTGGCAGATTTTTGAAAGCCGGAGAAATTCCTTCCAGATTATATACGTTTCTAGAGAGTAAATTGCTCAGATAACGTGACTTTTCTTGTCCAATGGTATAGATGTGCCGTGCGTGTCGTGTAATAGCTCGCAAATGTATCGTAAAGTATATAGGATTAACGTCTCCGTCGAACCATTCGATTCCGTGATAATTTCGTGTAAGCCAGTTGTTTTCTCGTCTTGCTCTCTCGGGTAATTCTCCAAATGGATAAGGTGGTCTCATAATCCAGTGCCCGGTGATCATCGCATTAATCGCAAGAACCGCGACTTCTTTCGGAATAAAATTGTCTTCGACATCGCGAAAACTTTATACGTCGATGACTATATCCATTATATATTCGAATTTTCGCTACTCTTTTTATGTCGCGAGACGTCAGCGTCGGTGTCACGAACAAGACTGAAGCTTTTTTCGTCATCTCACGTGGAATTGGATTAGAAATAATGTGTAGTGGGGGAAAAATATTTTTCTCACGAAAGGCATAGACCTAACCGGAAAAGTCGACAATGACTTGACGCGAGGAATCGATTTCTAAAACGTCATCGAACTCTGCATAGACGATACAATCGATAGTCACAGAAAGAGCTTTTTCGAATCTCACTTCTAATCGTAAGCTTCCGTGTTTCACAAGATTCCAATGTCCTGCACAATTAGCGGATAGATCCGGAGTAAGATCGAAAGCGAAAAGAGTGTAACCTTATACACTGTCTATATACGTTTATACGTACACGTTTATACGTACACGTTCGTACGTACACGTTTATACGTACACGTTTATACGTACACGTTTATACGTACACGTTTATACGTACACGTTTATATGTACACGTTTATACGTACACATTCGAACATACACGTTAATACGTACACGTTTATACGTACATGTTCGTACATACACGTTTATACATACACGTTTATACGTACATATTTATACGTACACGTTTATACATGCATGCAAACATACGTTTATACATGTATTACAATGGAAGGGAAAAGAAATACATAATCAATACGTTAACGTTTTTTTTTATTTAAAAATTCTTGCGCAACAACCAGTTATATATTTTAAATACATTTTGTAACGCACAGATCTTAATATGTTGTCCACATCGAATAGTATTAGCAACATCCAGAGTAGCCAACGATTTCATGTCTTCGCACACTGCGTCCAAGGTCTCGATGTG
>NW_017295972.1:9069-12337 GCF_001594075.2 Trachymyrmex cornetzi
CTGTACGGGACCATCCCGTCCTCCCATCGCAATCCATGGTGATAGGCACTCAACCAGGAAGCGCAGGACCTGTCAGATCTTGCCAAAAATTTCCGTGGCACGGGATTCGTAAAAATGTAATGCGTGAGAATGGTCCCCTGTTTCAGCACCGCCACTTCCTTCACGATAAATTTCTTGTTAACGATGAATCCTTGCAGATCCACGAATGTTGGCACGGACATGTTGTCGAGAAAACTGCGATCGATTGCGGCGTATCGTAGATTTTAAATCGTGTCGGAGGATGCGCTTAGGTGATTTTGCGCACAACATTGGTCAATGGATTATACTGAACCATGCGATCGTGTATGATGAGACAATAGGCTGTCGTATTCGCAGGCACGTTCTCCTTACATTCAAAGACCGCACGTCGACGGTGCCACTCTTGCTCGATTCGTTCTGTCGAGAGCAATCGATGATCACGAACGGACCATTACGTACAAAAGTCGTAAAGATGAGATTCGGCTCGAGATACTCGTATCCATAGTAGCCCTTGCAAAAACGCGCGTACATGTCGTACAAAATCGTACATCTGTTTTTATCGAAATCCAGATTCAAGTCATCGTACGGATAACATTCTGAGTTCAGGTAGAGTTTCGCGTTGGTTAACTTGCAGTCGTCGAAACGACTTGTATCCTCGGACATGATGTTTTTTCGACCTGTTTGCAAAGCGAAGATGACGTAGCGCGGCTTTTCGAGCTGAGTAGCAGTCTTGATGGCCCACGAATGCTTGGTTGTGCTCTGCAAGAGCGGAAACTCGTACATATCCCACGAGCGAAAAGCCATGCTCAGATATCGTCCGCTCTCCAGAGCGCGGAGCATCCGCTTATTTATCTCGCTCAATAATACGTGCGGCATTCGCCACTGTATTTTCAATAATTCGAGTATCGGCTCTGTCGCAGGATCTCCCGTCAGGCAATTGTTGTCGTTGCGCGCTCGTATTAAAATCAACTCATGACGAGCGTTGATCACCACGCGCCTGTAATCTTTGCAGAATCCTAGCAGTACGTAGAGCGGTACACAGAAATTAAAGTATCCGGACGCAGTAGTCTGCGCGTCCTAGCCGGCATTCCGCAGAATCACGCTTCTGTCGGACGACACTGTTACATAGTTTTTGAGCGTGCTAGTTATGTCAACGTTTCTGTTACGGTCAATCTCCACACCGTTGAGTTCATATCGAATCTCGTCGAACATGAATGCGACGCAATTATTTCCCAATGCCACGTTAGCGCCCTCGACCACTCTGTTCTTCGTCAGTTTTCCCTCGACGTATAGAAAGCTTTCGAACGGCAGTGTATACAGATCCTGTTGCTGTACGGGTATTCTTATCTCGTCGCTGTACCCGAACGTTGTATTGGCGAACGGGTTGTACGTGTAAGTCTCAATCTTGATGATGCGATCGTCGAAGATCGGCTCAGTTTTAATGTTTAGGATATCAGTCATCTCAAATGTTGCGCACTGCGAATCCCAAAGATTGTAAAAATGTAACGTTCGACGCGCTGAGCTTCTTCCTGATGGAGCGAGTGTTATCGAGCTGTGACGTCACAGGCCTTGTAAAGAATGCGTTATCTCTCTGCGTGCGCTCCGTTCCGTTCAATATAAGCATCTCACGCTCACGTTATCACTGCTGTCGTCGTACGTGCAATCTAACGGTGATCTTTTCTCCTCGAAAATCGAGCAAACGTCCGTTCTGGTCGACGACGCGTACCGTTAGATCCGTAATGCTCCGTGCGATGATCGGCAGGTAAATGATCTGCGCCGGTCGTTCCGATATCTTATATCCTGGCGGCACGCTCGGTGAAAATTCGTGTATAGTGTGCAGGCTTTTGCCGTTGCTGTACGCGCCCGCGGTCACGTTACACTCTACGCGGATAACGTTTACGTTCATTATGTTGATCGACATGTCCGATTCGTGCCATCTTCGCGACCGCAGTACACGTTTCGACGAGAATCCCAGCAGCGATCCAATGCTGTTTGACCTGTCAAAGTTTATTCTGTATGCACATCTAATCTCGCATCTCATCGTGTTGTAGTTTGCGCGAAGCGTAATCGGGTATTCTCCACCGTCGTCATCGTTGTTGTTGCTGCTATTGTTATTGTTGTTGTTGTTGTTGTTGTTGTTGTTGTTGTTGTTGTCACCACGCACTACGTCAACGGTTTCAAGCGCGTTACGGCGCGGACGTTTTCGTAAAATCGTGCGTTTCAAAAATTCACTTATGTCTCGCACTTCGTACGAACCTTTGGGAATTGTAATTTCCGCGTCGTCTTTGGCGAAGTAAAATTTATTGTTCGATTCGTTCACATTCGGTATCGTGTGATAAGTCTCAAAAATCGCCAGACCGAGCTCGTAATCGCCGTCACTCAAATCTATGGCGGGAAAGTAGTTCGCCGCGAGGATGCTGCTCTTCCCACTCTGCGTAAGCGTCAGCGACATGATCGGAAAAGCGTTAAACCAGTACTGAGATTTCACAGCACCTCGTCGAGCTTTTTAAATTCACGCGCATCGACCGTTTGCAGAAACCGTAGGCACTTATGTCCGCAGAAGCTCTGGTCGTACGTCTGACAGGACGTGCGATTGTACTCTATCGTCGTAGCACCGTTCCCGAAATATCGCACCAGTTCCTTGGGCGGTCGAAGATTATCGAAACTGTCAAAGTACACGACGCGATTGTTCCTCTTCGCGTACGCTACTCAGTGTGTACCGGGCCCTGTCGCATCGTCCAGATTCACGATACCGCTTTCGTTTCGGCGCGCGCCGCTCATCGGTAACGCGTTACGCATGAAAACGCCTCTAAAGTACGGTACACGCATACGTCTCGCGAGCTCGTTCAATTGTACATCAATAGTTGCGCCAGACGGCATTTTTATCGTCTCTGACGTTTTTTTTTTCTTCGCAGCTACGCCCTGTCCGCGTTTGTACGGACCGAGATACAGTCCGCGTCAGTATTTGTACGGAGCGAGATACAGTCCGCGGCCCAGTTCCATCGCACGATCGTGACTTTGCAGCTCTTCGAGCTGGCATCGCGCCGCTTTGCTGTCGTTCACCGCTTTCGCCACGCCGGCCGCTCCGCCGATCAAGGACCCGAACGCGCCCAGCATTGGCAGAAATGGTAACGCGCCGCCACGTTTCGCAGTCGGAAGTATCCGCTTTTTCGTAGCCTTTTTCCTCGTCGTCTTCTTCGGTTTCATGCCCATGCCGATCTTGGTCTTGGCTTTCATCGTTGCCCAGATG
>NW_017295972.1:12514-12968 GCF_001594075.2 Trachymyrmex cornetzi
CAGCCGAGTGCCCGGGCCGCAAAATTGGTAGCCCGGGATATGTAACTCGAAAGGAAGCGCGTTTATCGCTCGATTCAGTAGACTGCCGCGCAACGCCGACATTCGCTACAGTCCTTTATCTTAGGTGCGGGACCGTCCATGTGCGTTCGCTGCCACGGCTGATTGTAGTGCTCCTCGCAGCGACGATAGGTTCGAACCTCCGAATCAGCCTTCACTTGTGCCGGAAGCTTGTCCCAGACGTGTTCAATGTAGTCGCCGTACACGCGTAAGAGTACGATCTTCGGAATATACCGCAACTGCTCGGCGCTCAAGTCTAGAATATCGGAAGGATGACAAAGCGCGAGATACATTTTGATACTGTGCGATTCGCGGGTTCGCGCGTCTTTAAATAGTCGTTCGAGGGCGCGTAGTCTTTAGTGCGAGCATGAAATTCGTGCGGCAACCGCTGACGATA
>NW_017295972.1:13165-17527 GCF_001594075.2 Trachymyrmex cornetzi
GCCAAAGTATCGATATCTCGAAGATTTATTTACGTCTATCGACGAAATCGGCTACTTTACGCTCTCCAACAACAGCGACGTCGTTCCACCGAGCGAGGTGCCAAATTCTGTTTTTATCTTTAATCACGTGGCATGCGACAAGCAGGATGCGGTGAGAGAGTACTTCTCGTTGGGCCACCACGCGAACGTCGACTGTTTCTATCTCTGTCAGACGTACGCGAAGATACCTAAACATCTGATACGCGACAACGCGAACCTGCTGATCCTGTTCAAACAGGATGGTACCAATTTGAAACATGTTTACAACGATCACGTGAATACCGACATGTCGTACGACGAATTTTGTGCGTTGTGTCGCGACTGTTGGCGAAAAAAATATGGATTCGTAGTGATAGACAAGGACAGTGCGCTTAAAGACGGGAGATACAGAAAAGGATTTAACGAGTTCGCGATACCGTAACGTGGTCGTTGTCGATACTTCGCCAGAGACGAACATGGCAGATGTACGTGAGCGTGAAAAAATCGCGAGGGAGATCGAGAAGACGAGCGAGTCGATTCGCAAGAAACATCGCGCTCTGAAGACCGGTAGAATCGAGGAGGACATGGCGTTAAAGAGGCATGTCAAGCCTATCATTAAACCGCTGCGGCAGATCGTTGACAGCCCCGGCGTGCTCACGATAAAGAGACAGTCGCGCGACAATGATGCAGCATCTGCCCCCAAGCGCGAGAAGAAGGAAGAGGTGGAAGAGGAGAAGGAAGGAGAGGAAGCGAGCGAGACGTTCGAGCGTTTCGCGACCTCGCGTAAATTCGATGATCGATCACACGATCGTGTACAGCCGATAACCTCCACCCCGTGTACAACGATCGTACCGACGATAGAATCGTTGGAGAACGTTTTCGAAACGACTGATGACTCACTAGCAACGAAGGTTCAAAATCAGCTGCAAACGTCGGAAGGTCGAGAGGTGTTGCGAGCCGGCTTGGGCCCATTGGGCCAACAGTACGTCGAGGCTGTTCTAAGGGGAGACAAACAGAAGAGCGATTACATGTACGGCGTTTACCTACACAAGGATGGATTGATGTTTGGCAATAAATGTTTCGACGTGGATGACGCGGACAATATAATTATCGACGACGTTCGATACACCGGTACACCCGGTCTTTACGAGTTGATTTTCAAGAGAATTCCCGACGATCTCCTCTACACGGAAGATGATATGAACAAGTACAAGAGCATGTTGCTGGCGACGAACGCGCACAAACACAAGCATCATTCGCAGGGCCGATTATTGAGCAACAGGGGATACAAGTACAAACATATAATCGCGCCGCTGATGTCGATGACACCCAAGAAACAGAGTAAGAAATCTGGAAAGGGATTACCTCGCGCGATGACGCTAAACGACAATGCGATCGATTACGTGCATTGGGACGATCCCAACGAGCTGGTGGATCGCCTATGATTGCTCGACGTTTCGCACCGAGCGGGCAACAACGCTCAAGACAACGAGATGTTGTCCATCATCGAGGAACTTCGCGAAGCCGGTCTTATTATAAATTAAATCGCGTATCGACGAAACGAGTCAGTCGAGTGGCGCCAGCGAGAAATAATACATTTTTTTTTCTTGCGTATTACGCGTCGAATCATGAAAAAGAGAAAAGTTGGCGCCGAGAGACGTCGACTCGTCGAGGAATTGCACGCTCCGGCGAGAAGAAATTTTCCGCGAAGGCGCTTCATAGTCCAGGGATACGACGATCTGTGGCAGGCCGATATCATCGAGATGCGTCCGTACTCGAGCTTCAACAGAGGCCACCACTACATACTCACCGTCATTGATGTGTTGAGCAAGTACGCGTGGGCCGTACCGCTCAAGAGCAAGGGTGGAAGCGAGACGGCTAACGCTCTCGCTGAGATAATTCGAGCGAGTGGAAGATGTTCGAAAAATTTACAAACGGATATGGGGAAGGAGTTTTACAACGCCGATGTGCAGAAGATCTTGAAAAAACACGACGTTAATCTCTATTCCACGTATTCGACGTTGAAAGCGTCAGTGGTCGAGCGGTTCAATCGTACACTCAAGAACGACATGTGGAAGATGTTTACATTCAACGTCAATTACAAGTGGGTCGACGAGCTGCCGCGTCTCGTATCGTATTACAACGCGCGCAAGCATCGCACTATCCGCATGCGACCCCCCGACGTAACTCCCGCGATCGCCGAACGACTCTTGGACACGGTGTACAGCGCGATAAAAATTGCTGGTCCGGCAAAATTCAGAGTTGGCGATTCGGTACGCGTGAGCAAGTACAAGACGATTTTTGAGAAGGGCTACACGCCAAATTGGACCACCGAAGTGTTTACGATTGTTAAAGTACAGCGTACCAATCCCGTAACCTATCTACTCGAGGACTATCGTGGAAAATCCATCGCTGGAGCATTCTACGAACACGAGTTGCATCGCTATACTCATCCGGACATGTATCTCGTCGAGAAAGTACTACGCAGGAAAGGAGACAGGGTGTACGTCAAGTGGCTGGGATTCGATGGATCACACAAATCGTGGATACATAAAAACAACGTTGTTTGAATTTCAAGAAATGATTCGTGTATTTTTTTTTATGTGTATAAAATATATAGCAATATAAGTATATAAACGGTTTTTATTACTCCCCATTCATCTTCGTTTGGAGTATATATATATATATATATATAAGAAGGGCGAGCGCGTAGGCGAGCGCGCATGCGAGCGCGCGTGCAAACGCACCTACGAACGTGCGTTAAGATTCGCGTCATTTAACTTACTCGGCAGATTTTCTTCTTTTGTAGTAGCATTTCTTTTGCGTAACGATCAAGCGTATCAGAAAATTAAGCGTATCAGGAAGCGTAGACGCGCCACGGATCACGCTCGGCAGCTACCGTGAAATGCCATTGTATCGCCGTGCCGTCTCGCCCGCCACCCTTGGAAGGAAGACCGAAGAAGGATAGGACTGGGAGGAAGGAAGAAGAAGAGCAGAGAGGAGGGCACACATCCGGGAGCCCGGATGAGCAGGTTGTATCGTTTCATATCATTGCTTGTAACCGCTGTCGAAAATAAGGGAAACAATACTTTCACCATGCACCCCTTGCAGAGCAACGGAGGAGGCCAAAATTCCCGGCCACCCTGGAGGGGCCGGACGGACGTCCGTCGGAAGCCTAGGGCACGACGAGCGGGAAGGAAGTCCATCCCGATCTCCTCCGCCAGGCCAGGAAGTGCAGGGGCCGTGAATCAAGACGCCACCCTTGACAGAAATCCTCATTGCGAGCTCGCATGAGCAAGGACTCAAGGCCGCGCGGGCCTGCACAGCACGCGCGGATAACGTGACATGCGGAAACCAATCAGCGTGGCTACCTCCCCCCGCAGGAGGGGGGAGCGCTAAGCAGTCTGCGAGAATCCGCCGGGAGCTCCCGAGTCTCACTCTTCCTGCGGATAAGCTAGCGAAGCGTGTAAAGGAGGTGCGAAGTCGCTGTCGACAAGGACGAGTACGGAGAATTGCCGAGGGACTGCCGAGAAGAGGCCGAGAGGACGAAGGAGCCGACGATGGTGAGACGAGCGTCGTCATTTGTAAGGCTGCCGACCGGGGTACGTCGCCGGGTGGATCGCATATAAGCCAGCTCGCACCATAACGTTAGAATCGGCGCCATGGTTGCCATGTATAGCCGCGGAACCGCGAGCCACGTGCCATCCTCCCGAGCTGGGAGATCATTTAGCTGTCGCGTTTCGAGGGTCAGAGTAAGGGTCAATACCCGTTAATACCCGCTGCCGAGTAGACGTGAATTTGAGTCGTCTTAGAGAGAGTCGAAGGCCGAATCGCGCTCGTTCCTCTCGCCACGAGAGAGTCACTTCCGGTTACCGAGTAGAGTAGAGCCGCGTAGAAACGCGCGGAGTAGTCACGTTGTCGAGTTTCGTCGGGTCGCGTAACGACAATTATTGTAATTGCGTTATCGTTTAGTATCGCGTCGCGGAGACGCGCTTGCTATAATTGCGTCGCCGAGCGTTGTGTTGTCACCTCGGAACGCGGGTTGTCGCGTTGCCGAGTGAACTTCCGGTTGCGGTGTTACCGAGTAGAGTCCGTTTCCGGAATTCACGCTGTCGAGTAGAGTCGTGTCGCATAAAGGAGTTCGCTATAATCGCGTCGCACCATCGCGTGGCGTCGGCCGCGGGCCGGCGTTGCACGTCCGGGATTCTGGTGGTACAGCGTGTACGGGTTCTGGCCGGCTGTCGAAGGGTGGGCGTTTGGCACCGTCGGAAGATACCGCGGGGAAGGTCGGGGCTCGTGCTGTAGCGTATGACCGGCGTCCGGCGTTAGGATTAAGTTAGCGGC
>NW_017295972.1:18292-23012 GCF_001594075.2 Trachymyrmex cornetzi
TTCATACCATAAAAATTATGTCTAAGACATTTTGTCGAAAAATGAATAGTTTCGGAAATAATTGTTTGCTTCCATACTTTTTCCCCACCCTGTATATACAATACTTAATATATTTTTTAAACAACATGTATAGAGATTGAATTCATAAAATAGTAGTAACATATATTATACTGTATTAAAAAAAGAAACGTACGATACATAAGGTGAAAAGAAATTAAAATAATAATAATACATAAAATACTGATACTACGTATATATATGTGTGTAATTTTACAATAATTTTTTATTTGCTTATTAAAAAGCGAATCGGTTTGTTCCTACAGTTGTTGCTCAAAAACACATATGGTTTAATGACTCCCACTGAACGAACGCCCGCGATACAGCCAGTATCCAATATTCCAGTGGGGTAACTTGTGTAATAAAAAAAGATGATGCCTGCGAAAATGACGGATCCGCTCGGACACTGAACGCCTGTGTCTACGTCATCACGTTATAATAACGCGCGTTAGGATGAATGAACGAGTCATCTTAATTCACGAAACAATCAAAATGTGAATCTAATGCATGGTTAAAGTCAGTAAAACTTTCAAAAATATATAATTAAAAGCACTCGAACCGAAATGTGTCCGTCCCGGTCGAGTGATTCTACAAAACTGTACAGAACTGCTAACACAGTATATACAGGGGCCCGTATTCAGAACGCGCCTATAACGATATTAGCGCTCTAAAGCGGGGTCTATAATAGAAGGGTTTGTTCGCGTCGCATGTTCCAATATGTTCCAATATGCTCCTACCATAGCTCCTACTCACTCCAACGTGCTTGATAGAGGGTTTGTTCGCGTCGCATACTCCAATATGTTCCAACATACTCCTACCATAGCTCCTACTCACTCTATCAAGCGCATTGGAGTGAGTAGGAGCTATGGTAGGAACATATTGGAGCATGCGACACGAACAAACCCCTGGAGTGAGTAGGAGCTGTGGTAGGAGTATGTTGGAACATGTTGGAGCATGCGACGCGAACAAACCTGAAGCCGTAGCAGTCGTAGAGTCTTAAGTCGTAGAAAATTAACCAATCACAGTAGAATATGAGAAGATTAATCGACTATGATTGGTAAATTTTCTACGACTTAAGATCCTACGACTGCTGCGACTTCTATTGTAGACCCCGCATAAGATTTGTTCGCGTCGTATTCTCCAACATGCTTCAACATGGGATGGCACCTAGTTGGACACGGCTCAATTGGACATGAGCCATTCACAGCACTTGAGAATACAAAGCTCCTAAGCACCGGTCGCTGTGATTGGTGGTGTCCAATCGAGCCGTGATCAATCAGGATCACCCTTCAACATGTTCCTACCATAGCTCCTACTCACTCTAATGTGCGCGTTTGAGTGAGTAGGAGCTACAGATGGAGGAAGTAGGAGTATGTTGGATCATGCGACGCGAACAAACCTATAATTTACGTCACGCATACTATAGAATTTCACAGATAACAGCGCGTTCTGAATAAGGACCTTTGTCGACACCTTTGATGTTAAGCTGAATTCACATTGCATCTGATTTGCGTCGTACGACGTTCTGCAACTAATCAAAAAACAGGATTCCGATGATACGAAGCAAAATTTATCGGAATTCTGTTATCTGATTACGCGTTTGAGTGAGTAGGAGCTACAGTTGGAGGAAATAGGAGTATTTTGGAGCATGCGACGCGAACAAACCTATAGAGAATAGACTGCGCGATCCGTGTGTCAAAATGGTTGATAGGGATGAGAGAGAGGGACCGTGGCAGACGGCCATTTCTATCTCTTTCCATTCAATGGTGTAATGAGAGGGAGATTGGCCGCCTCCCACGGTCCTTCTCTCTTATTATTGTTGACCACATTTGATACATTACTTATACCCGTATTCATAGTCAGACCTTGTACTTGAGGCTTTCTTAAATTTATCTTTAGATGATCAGCAGCCAATGAAATAATTCGTAGAGTATCTGAAGATAAATTTAAGGAAGCCCTAAGGCCGCAACACACACTCTTGCATAACGCATAATGCATAGTGCATAATGGAATCAACCAATCAAAATTCTTCTTTTCCATGGAATGGGAGGAAAGGAAAGATTCTGATTAGTTAATTCGCTTATGTACTATGCATTATGCGTTATGCAAGAGTGTGTGCTACGGCCTTTAAATATAAGGCCTGACTATGAATACGGGCATTAAATACGGATCGCGCAGTCCATTCTCTATGTCTTTGCCATGGATAAAAATGAACGCACATGCGCGTGCGAGACATGTTACCAATCAGAGCACTGACATTCTGTTTCACTTCTGTTCTCTATTATAATCTTTTCTCTCTTTCTAGTTTATGTTCTAGTAATAGCTGCGTTCAGCAGACTCAACAGTTTTGCAACCGTTTAGTGATTCTTCGCTGAGATAGGCATATTCCTTTAAATCTAAAAGTATAATCCAATCAGCGCGACGAATCATAAAACGATTGCAAAACTGCTGAATCTGCTGAACGCAGCCAATTTTTCAGTAATTTAATTTACACTGAACACTTGATACGCGTACTGACTAGTATAAGTAATTTTCTATTAAATTATCTTATAGCGTTTTCGGTCCAATCGGGGCCCGGAGGATTTGCACCAACGTTGGTTGGATTAATCTTTCCTATTGGTTGACGTCACCTGCTCTCTACCAATAGGAGAGCACAAAACATCATTAATTCAACCCAGGTTGATACAAACCTAGTCGGGCCGAAAACGCTATTAATTTATTTCATTATTCACAGCGAATACTAAAAATCTATAGATCATGTTGCGTAAACTATAGATTTTTAAAGAATTGGAAAGAGTAAGGGCACTAGGAGTCGGGCGCAGAAGATGTCGCGCAAATAATACACTTATAAAGAGTGAAACTTCTTTATTCACTAAACGCGCTTACATGTTTCGACTCATTTTTTAGCCTTCCTCAGAGCAAACACACAACATATATAAAGTAAAAATTATCCTATCATGGTAAGCTCCCCTACATCGAGAATTTAAATGCCAGAATTAAATAAAAAGAAAGAAAAGAAAATGAAAAAGAAGGAAAAGATTAAAAATGTCAAATTAAAGAATATAGAAACTAATTTATCGAAAAACTAACCGAAAATAGGGACGCTCACCACAATTACAAAGTACCGTATCGCAAACAATATCATCAATAATTCAAGAACCGGTTCCTGATATGTTGACCTGTGAGTCACTTTTTGGTTATTAGCTAGTACTAATAAAAATTGTAAAATGATAAAAAATTTCGTCAGAAGGACTTATTACTGTGTACGAGCGACACCGACTGACAAGACGTGACAACAACTCGAGCTTTTATAGTTTATCTATAATCGGGAGGTAGGCCTTCGGAAGCCCCTCCATATCCGTCTGTAGGTTGAGTCCATGCGTTTGTCTTCTGATGAATATCATCTCCGAAATCAATCTCTTCCTGTAGTGAGGTTCCTCGTCCAATATTGCAACACTGTCCCAGTTAAAATCGCGTCCCTCTTGCAACCGATGTTCCGTTATAACACTGCGAGCAGACGTGTTCCATCGGATGTGGTTCTTATGTTTCGTGATTCTTGACTTCAGTTGTCTACACGTCTGTCCAACATAACTCGCGTCGCAGCTCTTGCACGAAATCTTATAAACAACCTTCGATTTCTTATCACGCGGTAAGGGGTCCTTATGCACCATAATAAATTCTCGCAATTTATTAATACTATAAAATGACACCTTCATATGCTCGCTATTCAATCTATTAAACTTCTCAGTAATACCACAAACGAAAGGGACAGTGAACCACGAAGGCTGTACTACATCAACGCTGTTATCACTAACCCCTCTTCCTATTACTAACCATAATAATATTCTTCAAACGGTTGTTAATATTCTCAAATATAAAACTCAAAGGATAATCATTCTCTAACAATACTTTAATTACAAAACACAAATTATCAAAATGGAATTTAGGATTCGAAAGCAAAATCACCCTATCAACTAATCCCGCGATTGTACCTATTTTTTGAGAAACCGCGTGCTGTGACCAAAAGTTCAAATATCTACCCGAAAAGGTTGGCTTGTGGTACCAATCAAATTCTATCAACTCATTATCCCTAATCACTGTAACATCCAAAAAATTTAACCTATCACCTCCCACTTCCATAGTAAACTGAAGCCTAGGATGCTGAGAATTAAAGACATCAAGAATGGAACTAACCGAAGAAACAGGCGCTGCCATGATTATATCGTCAACATACCTATAGTAAAGGGGCAATGGAAACTTAATCAAAGATAAAGCTCTACTCTCCAACTTACGCATAACTAAATCCGCGATGACGGGAGACAACGGGGAGCCCATGGGAGTACCATAATTCTGTTTATAAATAACACTATCAAACACAAAGAAAGTAGAATCTAAAATAAACTGAACCGCCTTGATGAATTCCTCCTTCGGTAAACAACAATCTCTAGAAATAAATCGCCAATGGTCTTGGATACAGTCCATCGCATAATCAATGGGAACGTTAGTAAAGAGGCTAACAACATCCAGTGACATTAACTGAAATTCCTCACTCAACTGCCTATCAAGTTCCTTAACGAGTTTAAAACTATTATCGATATGACTATCCGCCTTAGGAATTGTTTTAATGATAATACTATGAAGAAACACTGCTAACGAATATAAA
>NW_017295972.1:23294-23619 GCF_001594075.2 Trachymyrmex cornetzi
GCGAGTAAAAATCACCCTATCGTTCATATCCCTTAAAAAAACCCTAGTATCTTTCGCTAACTGTAACAAACTCCTATCTACTTCCGTGGAATGTAAGGAACAAGAAGCTAAATTATTTAACAGTGAGGGAAAGTAACAATGAAGGAAGTGAGTGGTTCGAGATCGAAATCCGCTCATCTATAGGCAATTTATAAATATTACTTTCGATACACTTAATAAGATCGACAGTTAAATTTAATCTATTGTTAAAAGGTAAGGCAAAGTTCTCTCCCAATTGCAAAAAGTTCTGTATATTAGAAGGTATGGAAACGGTTGACAGATTCAC
>NW_017295972.1:23772-24032 GCF_001594075.2 Trachymyrmex cornetzi
GCCATGATCAATATCAACTGCGGGCACTGTCTTCTGATAATAACGAATAGGCCTGATATTTTTAATATTATTATTAAGTAATTCTTCCCTCTGTTTCGATAACAGCCAACAACACTTCGAATCAATCCTACTCCTTTCGCGCAAGAAAAAAAGGTATGAAGGTCTCCCCTGTTTATCAAAAAAGGCGTCACAAATATGAATAGGAAGGCAACGGGAAATAGCACGTGCAAATCGGAAAAGCTGTACCCGAGTAGAATCCA